>NC_092720.1:225658291-225830791 GCF_047496885.1 Scyliorhinus torazame
CCGCAGACTGTCTCACCCACACCCAGACAGACAGAGCCCGGCCGCAGACTGTCTCACCCACACCCAGACAGAACAGAGCCCGGCCGCAGACTGTCTCACCCACACCCAGACAGACCAGAGCTCCGGCCGCAGACTGTCTCACCCACACCCAGACAGACAGACAGAGCCCGGCCGCAGACTGTCTCACCCACACCCAGACAGACAGAGCCCGGCCGCAGACTGTCTCACCCACACCCAGACAGACAGACAGAGCCCGGCCGCAGACTGTCTCACCCACACCCAGACAGACAGAGCCGGCCGCAGACTGTCTCACCCACACCCAGACAGACAGAGCCCGCCGCAGACTGTCTCACCACACCCAGACAGAGACAGAGCCCGGCCGCAGACTGTCTCACCCACACCCAGACAGACAGAGCCCGGCCGCAGACTGTCTCACCCACACCCAGACAGACAGACAGAGCCCGGCCGCAGACTGTCTCACCCACACCCAGACAGACAGAGCCCGGCGCAGACTGTCTCACCACACCCAGACAGACAGACAGAGCCCGGCCGCAGACTGTCTCACCCACACCCAGACAGACAGAGCCCGGCCGCAGACTGTCTCACCCACACCAGACAGACAGACAGAGCCCGGCCGCAGACTGTCTCACCCACACCCAGACAGACAGAGCCCGGCCGCAGACTGTCTCACCCACACCCAGACAGACAGAGCCCGGCCGCAGACTGTCTCACCCACACCCAGACAGACAGAGCCGGCCGCAGACTGTCTCACCCACACCCAGACAGACAGAGCCCGGCCGCAGACTGTCTCACCCACACCCAGACAGACAGACGGAGCCCGGCCGCAGACTGTCTCACCCACACCCAGACAGACAGACAGAGCCCGGTCGCAGACTGTCTCACCCACACCCGACAGACAGACAGAGCCTGGCCGCAGACTGTCTCACCCACACCCAGACAGACAGAGCCGGCCGCAGACTGTCTCACCCACACCCAGACAGACAGAGCCGCCGCAGACTGTCTCACCCACACCCAGACAGACAGAGCCCGGCCGCAGACTGTCTCACCCACACCAGACCAGACAGACAGAGCCCGGCCGCAGACTGTCTCACCCACACCCAGACAGACCAGAGCCCGCCGCAGACTGTCTCACCCACACCCCAGACAGACAGACAGAGCCCGGCCGCAGACTGTCTCACCCACACCCAGACAGACAGAGCCTGGCCGCAGACTGTCTCACCCACACCCAGACAGACAGAGCCGGCCGCAGACTGTCTCACCAACACCCAGACAGACAGAGCCCGGCCGCAGACTGTCTCACCCACACCCAGACAGACAGAGCCCGCCGCAGACTGTCTCACCCACACCCAGACAGACAGAGCCCGCCGCAGACTGTCTCACCCACACCCAGACAGACAGAGCCCGGCCGCAGACTGTCTCACCCCACCCAGACAGACAGAGCCCGGCCGCAGACTGTCTCACCCACACCCAGACAGACAGACAGAGCCTGGCCGCAGACTGTCTCACCCACACCCAGACAGACAGAGCCGGCCGCAGACTGTCTCACACCCACACCAGACAGACAGAGCCCGGCCGCAAGACTGTCTCACCACACACCCAGACAGACAGACAGAGCCCGGCCGCAGACTGTCTCACCCACACCCAGACAGACAGACAGAGCCCGGCCGCAGACTGTCTCACCAAACACACCAGACAGACAGACAGAGCCCGGCCGCAGGACTGTCTCACCCACACCCAGACAGACAGAGCCCGGCCGCAGACTGTCTCACCCACACCCAGACAGACAGAGCCCGGCCGCAGACTGTCTCACCCACACCCAGACAGACAGAGCCCGGCCGCAGACTGTCTCACCCACACCCAGACAGACAGAGCCTGGCCGCAGACTGTCTCACCCACACCCAGACAGACAGAGCCCGGCCGCAGACTGTCTCACCCACACCCAGACAGACAGAGCCCGGCCGCAGACTGTCTCACCCACACCCAGACAGACAGAGCCTGGCCGCAGACTGTCTCACCAAACACCCAGACAGACAGAGCCCGGCCGCAGACTGTCTCACCCACACCCAGACAGACAGAGCCCGGCCGCAGACTGTCTCACCAACACCCAGACAGACAGAGCCCGGCCACAGACTGTCTCACCCACACCCAGACAGACAGAGCCCGGCCGCAGACTGTCTCACCCACACCCAGACAGACAGAGCCCGGCCGCAGACTGTCTCACCCACACCCAGACAGACAGAGCCCGGCCGCAGACTGTCTCACCCACACCCAGACAGACAGAGCCCGGCCGCAGACTGTCTCACCCACACCCAGACAGACAGAGCCCGGCCGCAGACTGTCTCACCCACACCCAGACAGACAGCGCCCGGCCGCAGACTGTCTCACCCACACCCAGACAGACAGACAGAGCCTGGCCGCAGACTGTCTCACCCACACCCAGACAGACAGAGCCCGGCCGCAGACTGTCTCACCCACACCCAGACAGACAGAGCCCGGCCGCAGACTGTCTCACCAACACCCAGACAGACAGAGCCTGGCCGCAGACTGTCTCACCCACACCCAGACAGACAGAGCCCGGCCGCAGACTGTCTCACCCACACCCAGACAGACAGAGCCCGGCCGCAGACTGTCTCACCCACACCCAGACAGACAGACAGAGCCCGGCCGCAGACTGTCTCACCCACACCCAGACAGACAGCGCCCGGCCGCAGACTGTCTCACCCACACCCAGACAGACAGACAGAGCCCGGCCGCAGACTGTCTCACCCACACCCAGACAGACAGACAGAGCCCGGCCGCAGACTGTCTCACCCACACCCAGACAGACAGAGCCCGGCCGCAGACTGTCTCACCCACACCCAGACAGACAGAGCCCGGCCGCAGACTGTCTCACCCACACCCAGACAGACAGAGCCCGGCCGCAGACTGTCTCACCCACACCCAGACAGACAGAGCCCGGCCGCAGACTGTCTCACCCACACCCAGACAGACAGACAGAGCCCGGCCGCAGACTGTCTCACCAAACACCCAGACAGACAGAGCCCGGCCGCAGACTGTCTCACCCACACCCAGACAGACAGAGCCCGGCCGCAGACTGTCTCACCAAACACCCAGACAGACAGAGCCCGGCCGCAGACTGTCTCACCCACACCCAGACAGACAGAGCCTGGCCGCAGACTGTCTCACCAAACACCCAGACAGACAGAGCCCGGCCGCAGACTGTCTCACCCACACCCAGACAGACAGAGCCTGGCCGCAGACTGTCTCACCCACACCCAGACAGACAGAGCCCGGCCGCAGACTGTCTCACCCACACCCAGACAGACAGAGCCCGGCCGCAGACTGTCTCACCCACACCCAGACAGACAGACAGAGCCCGGCCGCAGACTGTCTCACCCACACCCAGACAGACAGAGCCCGGCCGCAGACTGTCTCACCCACACCCAGACAGACAGAGCCCGGCCGCAGACTGTCTCACCCACACCCAGACAGACAGAGCCCGGCCGCAGACTGTCTCACCCACACCCAGACAGACAGAGCCCGGCCGCAGACTGTCTCACCCACACCCAGACAGACAGAGCCCGGCCGCAGACTGTCTCACCCACACCCAGACAGACAGAGCCCGGCCGCAGACTGTCTCACCCACACCCAGACAGACAGAGCCCGGCCGCAGACTGTCTCACCCACACCCAGACAGACAGAGCCCGGCCGCAGACTGTCTCACTAAACACCCAGACAGACAGAGCCCGGCCGCAGACTGTCTCACCAAACACCCAGACAGACAGAGCCCGGCCGCAGACTGTCTCACCAAACACCCAGACAGACAGAGCCCGGCCGCAGACTGTCTCACCCACACCCAGACAGACGGAGCCCGGCCGCAGACTGTCTCACTAAACACCCAGACAGACAGAGCCCGGCCGCAGACTGTCTCACCCACACCCAGACAGACAGACAGAGCCCGGCCGCAGACTGTCTCACCCACACCCAGACAGACAGAGCCCGGCCGCAGACTGTCTCACCCACACCCAGACAGACAGAGCCCGGCCGCAGACTGTCTCACCCACACCCAGACAGACAGAGCCCGGCCGCAGACTGTCTCACCCACACCCAGACAGACAGAGCCTGGCCGCAGACTGTCTCACCCACACCCAGACAGACAGAGCCCGGCCGCAGACTGTCTCACCCACACCCAGACAGACAGAGCCCGGCCGCAGACTGTCTCACCCACACCCAGACAGACAGAGCCCGGCCGCAGACTGTCTCACCCACACCCAGACAGACAGAGCCTGGCCGCAGACTGTCTCACCCACACCCAGACAGACAGAGCCCGGCCGCAGACTGTCTCACCCACACCCAGACAGACAGACAGAGCCCGGCCGCAGACTGTCTCACCAAACACCCAGACAGACAGAGCCTGGCCGCAGACTGTCTCACCCACACCCAGACAGACAGAGCCCGGCCGCAGACTGTCTCACCCACACCCAGACAGACAGACAGAGCCCGGCCGCAGACTGTCTCACCCACACCCAGACAGACAGAGCCCGGCCGCAGACTGTCTCACCCACACCCAGACAGACAGAGCCCGGCCGCAGACTGTCTCACCCACACCCAGACAGACAGACAGAGCCCGGCCGCAGACTGTCTCACCCACACCCAGACAGACAGAGCCTGGCCGCAGACTGTCTCACCCACACCCAGACAGACAGAGCCCGGCCGCAGACTGTCTCACCCACACCCAGACAGACAGACAGAGCCCGGCCGCAGACTGTCTCACCCACACCCAGACAGACAGAGCCCGGCCGCAGACTGTCTCACCCACACCCAGACAGACAGAGCCCGGCCGCAGACTGTCTCACCCACACCCAGACAGACAGAGCCCGGCCGCAGACTGTCTCACCCACACCCAGACAGACAGACAGAGCCCGGCCGCAGACTGTCTCACCCACACCCAGACAGACAGACAGAGCCCGGCCGCAGACTGTCTCACCCACACCCAGACAGACAGAGCCCGGCCGCAGACTGTCTCACCCACACCCAGACAGACAGACAGAGCCCGGCCGCAGACTGTCTCACCCACACCCAGACAGACAGACAGAGCCCGGCCGCAGACTGTCTCACCCACACCCAGACAGACAGACAGAGCCCGGCCGCAGACTGTCTCACCCACACCCAGACAGACAGAGCCCGGCCGCAGACTGTCTCACCCACACCCAGACAGACAGAGCCCGGCCGCAGACTGTCTCACCCACACCCAGACAGACAGACAGAGCCCGGCCGCAGACTGTCTCACCCACACCCAGACAGACAGAGCCCGGCCGCAGACTGTCTCACCCACACCCAGACAGACAGACAGAGCCCGGCCGCAGACTGTCTCACCCACACCCAGACAGACAGAGCCCGGCCGCAGACTGTCTCACCCACACCCAGACAGACAGAGCCTGGCCGCAGACTGTCTCACCCACACCCAGACAGACAGAGCCCGGCCGCAGACTGTCTCACCCACACCCAGACAGACAGAGCCCGGCCGCAGACTGTCTCACCAAACACCCAGACAGACAGAGCCCGGCCGCAGACTGTCTCACCCACACCCAGACAGACAGAGCCCGGCCGCAGACTGTCTCACCCACACCCAGACAGACAGACAGAGCCTGGCCGCAGACTGTCTCACCCACACCCAGACAGACAGAGCCCGGCCGCAGACTGTCTCACCCACACCCAGACAGACAGACAGAGCCTGGCCGCAGACTGTCTCACCCACACCCAGACAGACAGAGCCTGGCCGCAGACTGTCTCACCCACACCCAGACAGACAGAGCCCGGCCGCAGACTGTCTCACCCACACCCAGACAGACAGAGCCCGGCCGCAGACTGTCTCACCCACACCCAGACAGACAGACAGAGCCCGGCCGCAGACTGTCTCACCCACACCCAGACAGACAGACAGAGCCCGGCCGCAGACTGTCTCACCCACACCCAGACAGACAGAGCCCGGCCGCAGACTGTCTCACCCACACCCAGACAGACAGAGCCCGGCCGCAGACTGTCTCACCCACACCCAGACAGACAGAGCCCGGCCGCAGACTGTCTCACCCACACCCAGACAGACAGAGCCCGGCCGCAGACTGTCTCACCCACACCCAGACAGACAGACAGAGCCCGGCCGCAGACTGTCTCACCCACACCCAGACAGACAGAGCCCAGCCGCAGACTGTCTCACCCACACCCAGACAGACAGAGCCCAGCCGCAGACTGTCTCACCCACACCCAGACAGACAGAGCCCGGCCGCAGACTGTCTCACCCACACCCAGACAGACAGAGCCCGGCCGCAGACTGTCTCACCCACACCCAGACAGACAGAGCCCGGCCGCAGACTGTCTCACCCACACCCAGACAGACAGAGCCCGGCCGCAGACTGTCTCACCCACACCCAGACAGACAGAGCCCGGCCGCAGACTGTCTCACCCACACCCAGACAGACAGAGCCCGGCCGCAGACTGTCTCACCCACACCCAGACAGACAGAGCCCGGCCGCAGACTGTCTCACCCACACCCAGACAGACAGAGCCCGGCCGCAGACTGTCTCACCCACACCCAGACAGACAGAGCCCGGCCGCAGACTGTCTCACCCACACCCAGACAGACAGAGCCCGGCCGCAGACTGTCTCACCCACACCCAGACAGACAGAGCCCGGCCGCAGACTGTCTCACCCACACCCAGACAGACAGAGCCCGGCCGCAGACTGTCTCACCCACACCCAGACAGACAGAGCCCGGCCGCAGACTGTCTCACCCACACCCAGACAGACAGACAGAGCCCGGCCGCAGACTGTCTCACCCACACCCAGACAGACAGACAGAGCCCGGCCGCAGACTGTCTCACCCACACCCAGACAGACAGAGCCCGGCCGCAGACTGTCTCACCCACACCCAGACAGACAGAGCCCGGCCGCAGACTGTCTCACCCACACCCAGACAGACAGAGCCCGGCCGCAGACTGTCTCACCCACACCCAGACAGACAGACAGAGCCCGGCCGCAGACTGTCTCACCCACACCCAGACAGACAGAGCCCGGCCGCAGACTGTCTCACCCACACCCAGACAGACAGAGCCCGGCCGCAGACTGTCTCACCCACACCCAGACAGACAGAGCCCGGCCGCAGACTGTCTCACCCACACCCAGACAGACAGAGCCCGGCCGCAGACTGTCTCACCCACACCCAGACAGACAGAGCCCGGCCGCAGACTGTCTCACCCACACCCAGACAGACAGAGCCCGGCCACAGACTGTCTCACCCACACCCAGACAGACAGACAGAGCCCGGCCGCAGACTGTCTCACCCACACCCAGACAGACAGAGCCCGGCCACAGACTGTCTCACCCACACCCAGACAGACAGACAGAGCCCGGCCGCAGACTGTCTCACCCACACCCAGACAGACAGAGCCCGGCCGCAGACTGTCTCACCCACACCCAGACAGACAGAGCCCGGCCGCAGACTGTCTCACCAAACACCCAGACAGACAGAGCCCGGCCACAGACTGTCTCACCCACACCCAGACAGACAGAGCCCGGCCGCAGACTGTCTCACCCACACCCAGACAGACAGAGCCCGGCCGCAGACTGTCTCACCCACACCCAGACAGACAGAGCCCGGCCGCAGACTGTCTCACCCACACCCAGACAGACAGAGCCCGGCCACAGACTGTCTCACCCACACCCAGACAGACAGAGCCCGGCCGCAGACTGTCTCACCCACACCCAGACAGACAGAGCCCGGCCGCAGACTGTCTCACCCACACCCAGACAGACAGAGCCCGGCCGCAGACTGTCTCACCAAACACCCAGACAGACAGAGCCCGGCCGCAGACTGTCTCACCAAACACCCAGACAGACAGAGCCCGGCCACAGACTGTCTCACCCACACCCAGACAGACAGACAGAGCCCGGCCGCAGACTGTCTCACCCACACCCAGACAGACAGAGCCCGGCCGCAGACTGTCTCACCCACACCCAGACAGACAGAGCCCGGCCGCAGACTGTCTCACCAAACACCCAGACAGACAGAGCCCAGCCGCAGACTGTCTCACCAAACACCCAGACAGACAGAGCCCGGCCGCAGACTGTCTCACCCACACCCAGACAGACAGAGCCCGGCCGCAGACTGTCTCACCAAACACCCAGACAGACAGAGCCCGGCCGCAGACTGTCTCACCAAACACCCAGACAGACAGAGCCCGGCCGCAGACTGTCTCACCAAACACCCAGACAGACAGACAGAGCCCGGCCGCAGACTGTCTCACCCACACCCAGACAGACAGAGCCCGGCCGCAGACTGTCTCACCAAACACCCAGACAGACAGACAGAGCCCGGCTCTCCTGAAATTCAATTTCACTCCCTTTGACGGTGAGCAGCCTCTGGCTTCACATCGGAAGAGTGTTGCTGATTCGGAATTGGCCTTGTTAGTGGTGAGAGCACTTCGCAGCTGCAGGTTGTGTTGCTGCTGCTCCCACTGGTGGCTGCTGATACCTGGAGGCTGTTGTTGCTGTTTCTGTAGCCGGAAAGGTGGACAATGGAACACGGAGCTCAGGGGGATGTATGAGTCCAGAAAGCAATCCGGTTTGAAGCAAGAGACCTGGTGCGCAACATTGATCCAAATGGACCACCTGATGACGCTGTTGAAGAAATGCTTTTGCAGGGTGCAGATTCTTTTGTTGCTGGCGTGAAGAGTGCTGCATGTAACTGGCCCGTCACTACGGGTTTCACACGCTGGAAGTCACGGATGTTCAGCTGCACCTTGAGCGCCGGTGGAATATGTGGATGCCAGGGTTTGGTTGCGGTGAGATTGGGCCGTGTAGGAGGGGCCTGCTCAGCTGTGGCTCCGGAACGGAGAGTAATACTGATACGAGGAACAAGTCACACATTGATGGACAGATCATTCCCCAGACAAACTTCTGGATATGACAACACACTCAGGCTTAACCTTTATTCCTATTGGTGTACGTGCGAGGAGTGATGCCATGTGTTTGATTTTTGTGTTGCAAATGAGCCGATACAGCTTTGTATTGGTCCTGTTAGAACATTGTTGGACAACCTTTTGCCTGTCCTGTCTCCCCATTCTATCCCAGTCCTGCTGCCTGCTTTGATCTGCAGTCTTTAGGTTGGAGCAGTGCTGCACGCTTTGGGATTTCTGTTTAAATTACAGTCCTTGTGTTGTTGATTTGATCGACTTGGCAGCCAATCGGTGTATGTAGGATTCTCAAACTTCTCCTATCCTTGCCTGTGCTTGGTGAAGCCAGTCGGAAACTTCCAGGAAAGAATCCTGGTCCTCTGCAGAGTTCCATCTTTCTCACTGTTCTGAGAAGGTTTCAGCCGGGGCTGGTAAGTCAGTCTGATTAGTAAGTTTGCGGATGATACTGGTCTGATTAGTAAGTTTGCGGATGATACTGATCTGATTAGTAAGTTTGCGGATGATACTGGTCTGATTAGTAAGTTTGCGGATGATACTGATCTGATTAGTAAGTTTGCGGATGATACTGATCTGATTCGTAAGTTTGCGGATGATACTGATCTGATTAGTAAGTTTGCGGATGATACTGATCTGATTAGTAAGTTTGCGGATGATACTGATCTGATTAGTAAGTTTGGGGACGACACTGATCTGATTAGTAAGTTTGGGGACGACTCTGGTCTGATTAGTAAGTTTGCGGATGATACTGATCTGATTAGTAAGTTTGCGGATGATACTGGTCTGATTAGTAAGTTTGCGGATGATACTGGTCTGATTAGTAAGTTTGCGGATGACACTGATCTGATTAGTAAGTTTGCGGATGATACTGATCTGATTAGTAAGTTTGCGGATGATACTGATCTGATTAGTAAGTTTGCGGACGACTCTGATCTGATTAGTAAGTTTGCGGATGATACTGGTCTGATTAGTAAGTTTGCGGATGATACTGATCTGATTAGTAAGTTTGTGGACGACACTGATCTGATTAGTAAGTTTGCGGATGATACTGGTCTGATTAGTAAGTTTGCGGATGATACTGGTCTGATTAGTAAGTTTGCGGATGATACTGATCTGATTAGTAAGTTTGCGGACGACTCTGATCTGATTAGTAAGTTTGCGGATGATACTGGTCTGATTAGTAAGTTTGCGGATGATACTGATCTGATTAGTAAGTTTGTGGACGACACTGATCTGATTAGTAAGTTTGCGGATGACACTGATCTGATTAGTAAGTTTGCGGATGATACTGGTCTGATTAGTAAGTTTGCGGATGATACTGATCTGATTCGTAAGTTTGTGGATGATACTGGTCTGATTAGTAAGTTTGCGGATGATACTGATCTGATTAGTAAGTTTGTGGACGACACTGATCTGATTAGTAAGTTTGCGGATGACACTGATCTGATTAGTAAGTTTGCGGATGACACTGGTCTGATTAGTAAGTTTGCGGATGATACTGATCTGATTAGTAAGTTTGCGGATGATACTGATCTGATTAGTAAGTTTGCGGATGACTCTGGTCTGATTAGTAAGTTTGCGGACGACTCTGGTCTGATTAGTAACTTTGCGGACGACTCTGATCTGATTAGTAAGTTTGCGGATGATACTGATCTGATTAGTAAGTTTGCGGATGACACTGATCTGATTAGTAAGTTTGCGGATGATACTGGTCTGATTAGTAAGTTTGCGGATGACACTGATCTGATTAGTAAGTTTGCGGATGACACTGGTCTGATTAGTAAGTGTGCGGATGATACTGATCTGATTAGTAAGTTTGCGGATGATACTGGTCTGATTAGTAAGTTTGCGGATGATACTGGTCTGATTAGTAAGTTTGCGGATGATACTGATCTGATTAGTAAGTTTGCGGATGATACTGATCTGATTAGTAAGTTTGTGGACGACACTGATCTGATTAGTAAGTTTGCGGACGACACTGATCTGATTAGTAAGTTTGCGGATGATACTGGTCTGATTAGTAAGTTTGCGGATGATACTGATCTGATTAGTAAGTTTGCGGATGATACTGGTCTGATTAGTAAGTTTGCGGATGATACTGATCTGATTAGTAAGTTTGCGGATGATACTGGTCTGATTAGTAAGTTTGCGGACGACTCTGGTCTGATTAGTAAGTTTGCGGACGATACTGGTCTGATTAGTAAGTTTGCGGATGATACTGATCTGATTAGTAAGTTTGCGGATGATACTGATCTGATTAGTAAGTTTGCGGATGATACTGATCTGATTAGTAAGTTTGCGGATGATACTGGTCTGATTAGTAAGTTTGCGGATGATACTGGTCTGATTAGTAAGTTTGCGGATGACACTGATCTGATTAGTAAGTTTGCGGACGACACTGATCTGATTAGTAAGTTTGCGGATGACACTGATCTGATTAGTAAGTTTGCGGATGACACTGATCTGATTAGTAAGTTTGCGGATGATACTGATCTGATTAGTAAGTTTGCGGATGATACTGGTCTGATTAGTAAGTTTGCGGATGATACTGGTCTGATTAGTAAGTTTGCGGATGACTCTGGTCTGATTAGTAAGTTTGCGGATGACTCTGGTCTGATTAGTAAGTTTGCGGATGACTCTGGTCTGATTAGTAAGTTTGCGGACGACACTGATCTGATTTGTAAGTTTGAGGATGATACTGGTCTGATTAGTAAGTTTGCGGATGACACTGATCTGATTGGTAAGTTTGCGGATGATACTGATCTGATTAGTAAGTTTGCGGACGACACTGATCTGATTAGTAAGTTTGCGGATGATACTGGTCTGATTAGTAAGTTTGCGGATGACACTGGTCTGATTAGTAAGTTTGCGGATGATACTGGTCTGATTAGTAAGTTTGTGGACGACACTGATCTGATTAGTAAGTTTGCGGATGATACTGATCTGATTAGTAAGTTTGTGGACGACACTGATCTGATTAGTAAGTTTGCGGATGATACTGATCTGATTAGTAAGTTTGCGGACGACACTGATCTGATTAGTAAGTTTGCGGATGATACTGATCTGATTAGTAAGTTAGCGGACGACACTGATCTGATTTGTAAGTTTGCGGATGATACTGATCTGATTAGTAAGTTTGCGGATGATACTGATCTGATTAGTAAGTTTGTGGACGACACTGATCTGATTAGTAAGTTTGCGGATGATACTGGTCTGATTAGTAAGTTTGCGGACGACACTGATCTGATTAGTAAGTTTGCGGATGATACTGATCTGATTAGTAAGTTAGCGGACGACACTGATCTGATTTGTAAGTTTGCGGATGATACTGATCTGATTAGTAAGTTTGTGGACGACACTGATCTGATTAGTAAGTTTGCGGATGATACTGGTCTGATTAGTAAGTTTGTGGACGACACTGATCTGATTAGTAAGTTTGCGGATGATACTGATCTGATTAGTAAGTTAGCGGACGACACTGATCTGATTTGTAAGTTTGCGGATGATACTGATCTGATTAGTAAGTTTGCGGACGACACTGGTCTGATTAGTAAGTTTGCGGATGATACTGATCTGATTAGTAAGTTAGCGGACGACACTGATCTGATTTGTAAGTTTGCGGATGATACTGATCTGATTAGTAAGTTTGTGGACGACACTGATCTGATTAGTAAGTTTGCGGACGATACTGATCTGATTCGTAAGTTTGTGGACGATACTGATCTGATTAGTAAGTTTGCGGATGATACTGATCTGATTAGTAAGTTTGCGGATGATACTGGTCTGATTAGTAAGTTTGTGGACGACACTGATCTGATTAGTAAGTTTGCGGATGATACTGATCTGATTAGTAAGTTTGCGGATGATACTGGTCTGATTAGTAAGTTTGTGGACGACACTGATCTGATTAGTAAGTTTGCGGATGATACTGATCTGATTAGTAAGTTAGCGGACGACACTGATCTGATTTGTAAGTTTGCGGATGATACTGATCTGATTAGTAAGTTTGCGGACGACACTGGTCTGATTAGTAAGTTTGCGGATGATACTGATCTGATTAGTAAGTTTGCGGATGACACTGATCTGATTAGTAAGTTTGCGGATGATACTGATCTGATTAGTAAGTTTGCGGACGATACTGATCTGATTAGTAAGTTTGCGGATGATACTGATCTGATTAGTAAGTTTGCGGATGATACTGATCTGATTAGTAAGTTAGCGGACGACACTGATCTGATTTGTAAGTTTGCGGATGATACTGATCTGATTAGTAAGTTTGCGGATGATACTGATCTGATTTGTAAGTTTGCGGATGATACTGGTCTGATTGGTAAGTTTGCGGATGACACTGATCTGATTAGTAAGTTTGCGGACGACTCTGATCTGATTAGTAAGTTTGCGGATGATACTGATCTGATTAGTAAGTTTGCGGATGATACTGATCTGATTTGTAAGTTTGTGGATGATACTGGTCTGATTAGTAAGTTTGCGGATGATACTGATCTGATTAGTAAGTTTGCGGACGATACTGATCTGATTAGTAAGTTTGCGGATGACACTGATCTGATTAGTAAGTTTGCGGATGACACTGGTCTGATTTGTAAGTTTGCGGACGACACTGATCTGATTAGTAAGTTTGCGGATGACACTGATCTGATTAGTAAGTTTGCGGATGACACTGATCTGATTAGTAAGTTTGCGGACGACACTGATCTGATTAGTAAGTTTGCGGATGATAGTGATCTGATTAGTAAGTTTGCGGATGATACTGGTCTGATTAGTAAGTTTGTGGACGACACTGATCTGATTAGTAAGTTTGCGGACGACACTGATCTGATTAGTAAGTTTGCGGATGATACTGATCTGATTAGTAAGTTAGCGGACGACACTGATCTGATTTGTAAGTTTGCGGATGATACTGATCTGATTAGTAAGTTTGTGGACGACACTGATCTGATTAGTAAGTTTGCGGATGATACTGGTCTGATTAGTAAGTTTGTGGACGACACTGATCTGATTAGTAAGTTTGCGGATGATACTGATCTGATTAGTAAGTTAGCGGACGACACTGATCTGATTTGTAAGTTTGCGGATGATACTGATCTGATTAGTAAGTTTGCGGACGACACTGGTCTGATTAGTAAGTTTGCGGATGATACTGATCTGATTAGTAAGTTAGCGGACGACACTGATCTGATTTGTAAGTTTGCGGATGATACTGATCTGATTAGTAAGTTTGTGGACGACACTGATCTGATTAGTAAGTTTGCGGACGATACTGATCTGATTAGTAAGTTTGTGGACGATACTGATCTGATTAGTAAGTTTGCGGATGATACTGATCTGATTAGTAAGTTTGCGGATGATACTGGTCTGATTAGTAAGTTTGTGGACGACACTGATCTGATTAGTAAGTTTGCGGATGATACTGATCTGATTAGTAAGTTTGCGGATGATACTGGTCTGATTAGTAAGTTTGTGGACGACACTGATCTGATTAGTAAGTTTGCGGATGATACTGATCTGATTAGTAAGTTAGCGGACGACACTGATCTGATTTGTAAGTTTGCGGATGATACTGATCTGATTAGTAAGTTTGCGGACGACACTGGTCTGATTAGTAAGTTTGCGGATGATACTGATCTGATTAGTAAGTTTGCGGATGACACTGATCTGATTAGTAAGTTTGCGGGTGATACTGATCTGATTAGTAAGTTTGCGGACGATACTGATCTGATTAGTAAGTTTGCGGATGATACTGATCTGATTAGTAAGTTTGCGGATGATACTGATCTGATTAGTAAGTTAGCGGACGACACTGATCTGATTTGTAAGTTTGCGGATGATACTGATCTGATTAGTAAGTTTGCGGATGATACTGATCTGATTTGTAAGTTTGCGGATGATACTGGTCTGATTGGTAAGTTTGCGGATGACACTGATCTGATTAGTAAGTTTGCGGACGACTCTGATCTGATTAGTAAGTTTGCGGATGATACTGATCTGATTAGTAAGTTTGCGGATGATACTGATCTGATTTGTAAGTTTGTGGATGATACTGGTCTGATTAGTAAGTTTGCGGATGATACTGATCTGATTAGTAAGTTTGCGGACGATACTGATCTGATTAGTAAGTTTGCGGATGACACTGATCTGATTAGTAAGTTTGCGGATGACACTGGTCTGATTTGTAAGTTTGCGGACGACACTGATCTGATTAGTAAGTTTGCGGATGACACTGATCTGATTAGTAAGTTTGCGGATGACACTGATCTGATTAGTAAGTTTGCGGACGACACTGATCTGATTAGTAAGTTTGCGGATGATAGTGATCTGATTAGTAAGTTTGCGGATGATACTGGTCTGATTAGTAAGTTTGCGGATGATACTGATCTGATTAGTAAGTTTGCGGATGACACTGATCTGATTTGTAAGTTTGCGGATGATACTGATCTGATTAGTAAGTTTGCGGATGACACTGATCTGATTAGTAAGTTTGCGGACGACACTGGTCTGATTAGTAAGTTTGCGGATGATACTGGTCTGATTAGTAAGTTTGCGGATGATACTGGTCTGATTAGTAAGTTTGCGGACGACACTGATCTGATTAGTAAGTTTGCGGATGATACTGGTCTGATTAGTAAGTTTGCGGATGACTCTGGTCTGATTAGTAAGTTTGCGGATGATACTGGTCTGATTAGTAAGTTTGCGGATGATACTGATCTGATTAGTAAGTTTGTGGACGACACTGATCTGATTAGTAAGTTTGCGGATGATACTGGTCTGATTAGTAAGTTTGCGGACGACACTGATCTGATTAGTAAGTTTGCGGATGACACTGATCTGATTAGTAAGTTTGCGGATGACTCTGGTCTGATTAGTAAGTTTGCGGATGATACTGGTCTGATTAGTAAGTTTGCGGATGATACTGGTCTGATTAGTAAGTTTGGGGATGACACTGATCTGATTAGTAAGTTTGCGGACGACACTGATCTGATTAGTAAGTTTGCGGACGATACTGATCTGATTAGTAAGTTTGCGGATGATACTGATCTGATTAGTAAGTTTGCGGATGATACTGGTCTGATTAGTAAGTTTGTGGATGATACTGGTCTGATTAGTAAGTTTGAGGATGATACTGGTCTGATTAGTAAGTTTGCGGATGATACTGATCTGATTAGTAAGTTTGCGGATGTTACTGATCTGATTAGTAAGTTTGCGGATGATACTGATCTGATTAGTAAGTTTGCGGATGATACTGGTCTGTTTAGTAAGTTTGCGGATGATACTGATCTGATTAGTAAGTTTGCGGATGATACTGATCTGATTAGTAAGTTTGCGGATGATACTGATCTGATTAGTAAGTTTGCGGACGACACTGTGGTCTGATTTGTAAGTTTGCGGATGATACTGGTCTGATTAGTAAGTTTGCGGATGACACTGGTCTGATTAGTAAGTTTGTGGACGACACTGATCTGATTAGTAAGTTTGCGGACGACACTGATCTGATTAGTAAGTTTGCGGATGATACTGGTCTGATTAGTAAGTTTGTGGATGATACTGGTCTGATTAGTAAGTTTGCGGATGATACTGGTCTGATTAGTAAGTTTGCGGATGATACTGGTCTGATTAGTAAGTTTGTGGATGATACTGGTCTGATGTAAGTTTGCGGATGATACTGGTCTGATTAGTAAGTTTGTGGATGATACTGGTCTGATTAGTAAGTTTGTGGATGATACTGGTCTGATGTAAGTTTGCGGATGATACTGGTCTGATTAGTAAGTTTGTGGATGATACTGGTCTGATTAGTAAGTTTGTGGATGATACTGATCTGATTAGTAAGTTTGTGGATGATACTGATCTGATTAGTAAGTTTGTGGATGATACTGATCTGATTAGTAAGTTTGCGGATGATACTGGTCTGATTAGTAAGTTTGCGGATGATACTGATCTGATTAGTAAGTTTGCGGATGATACTGGTCTGATTAGTAAGTTTGTGGATGATACTGATCTGATTAGTAAGTTTGTGGATGATACTGATCTGATTAGTAAGTTTGCGGATGATACTGGTCTGATTAGTAAGTTTGTGGATGATACTGATCTGATTAGTAAGTTTGCGGATGATACTGGTCTGATTAGTAAGTTTGCGGACGACACTGGTCTGATTAGTAAGTTTGCGGATGATACTGATCTGATTAGTAAGTTTGCGGATGATACTGGTCTGATTAGTAAGTTTGTGGATGATACTGGTCTGATTAGTAAGTTTGCGGATGATACTGGTCTGATTAGTAAGTTTGTGGATGATACTGGTCTGATTAGTAAGTTTGCGGACGATACTGGTCTGATTAGTAAGTTTGTGGATGATACTGGTCTGATTAGTAAGTTTGCGGATGATACTGGTCTGATTAGTAAGTTTGCGGATGATACTGGTCTGATTAGTAAGTTTGCGGATGATACTGATCTGATTTGTAAGTTTGCGGACGACACTGATCTGATTAGTAAGTTTGCGGATGATACTGATCTGATTAGTAAGTTTGCGGATGATACTGATCTGATTTGTAAGTTTGCGGACGACACTGATCTGATTAGTAAGTTTGCGGACGACACTGATCTGATTAGTAAGTTTGCGGATGATACTGATCTGATTAGTAAGTTTGCGGATGATACTGGTCTGATTAGTAAGTTTGCGGATGATACTGATCTGATTAGTAAGTTTGCGGACGACACTGATCTGATTTGTAAGTTTGCGGACGACACTGATCTGATTAGTAAGTTTGCTGACGACACTGATCTGATTAGTAAGTTTGCGGATGATACTGATCTGATTAGTAAGTTTGCTGACGACACTGGTCTGATTAGTAAGTTTGCGGATGACACTGATCTGATTAGTAAGTTTGCGGATGATACTGGTCTGATTAGTAAGTTTGCGGATGATACTGATCTGATTAGTAAGTTTGCGGATGATACTGATCTGATTAGTAAGTTTGCGGATGATACTGATCTGATTTGTAAGTTTGCGGACGACACTGATCTGATTAGTAAGTTTGCGGACGACACTGATCTGATTAGTAAGTTTGCTGACGACTCTGATCTGATTAGTAAGTTTGCTGACGACTCTGATCTGATTAGTAAGTTTGCGGATGATACTGGTCTGATTAGTAAGTTTGCGGATGATACTGATCTGATTAGTAAGTTTGCGGATGATACTGGTCTGATTAGTAAGTTTGCGGACGACACGGATCTGATTAGTAAGTTTGCGGATGACACTGGTCTGATTAGTAAGTTTGCGGATGACACTGATCTGATTAGTAAGTTTGCGGATGACACTGGTCTGATTAGTAAGTTTGCGGATGATACTGGTCTGATTAGTAAGTTTGCGGATGATACTGGTCTGATTAGTAAGTTTGGGGACGACACTGGTCTGATTAGTGAGTTTGTGGATGATACTGATCTGATTTGTAAGTTTGCGGATGATACTGGTCTGATTAGTAAGTTTGTCGGACGACACTGATCTGATTAGCAAGTTTGCGGATGACACTGATCTGATTAGTAAGTTTGCGGATGATACTGGTCTGATTAGTAAGTTTGCGGATGCCACTGGTCTGATTAGTAAGTTTGCGGATGATACTGATCTGATTTGTAAGTTTGCGGATGATACTGATCTGATTAGTAAGTTTGTGGACGACACTGATCTGATTAGTAAGTTTGCGGATGATACTGATCTGATTAGTAAGTTTGCGGATGACACTGATCTGATTAGTAAGTTTGCGGATGATTCTGATCTGATTTGTAAGTTTGCGGATGATACTGATCTGATTAGTAAGTTTGTGGATGATACTGATCTGATTAGTAAGTTTGTGGATGATACTGGTCTGATTAGTAAGTTTGTGGACGACACTGATCTGATTAGTAAGTTTGCGGACGACACTGATCTGATTAGTAAGTTTGTGGATGATACTGGTCTGATTAGTAAGTTTGTGGATGATACTGGTCTGATTAGTAAGTTTGTGGATGATACTGGTCTGATTAGTAAGTTTGTGGATGATACTGATCTGATTAGTAAGTTT
This sequence comes from Scyliorhinus torazame, assembly GCF_047496885.1. Lineage (NCBI taxonomy): Eukaryota > Metazoa > Chordata > Chondrichthyes > Carcharhiniformes > Scyliorhinidae > Scyliorhinus > Scyliorhinus torazame. The sequence continues at coordinate 225,677,349 of NC_092720.1, forward strand.
GCGGATGATACTGGTCTGATTAGTAAGTTTGCGGACGACTCTGGTCTGATTAGTAAGTTTGTGGATGATACTGGTCTGATTAGTAAGTTTGCGGATGATACTGATCTGATTAGTAAGTTTGCGGACGACACTGATCTGATTAGTAAGTTTGCGGATGATACTGATCTGATTAGTAAGTTTGCGGATGACACTGATCTGATTAGTAAGTTTGCGGATGACACTGATCTGATTTGTAAGTTTGCGGATGATACTGGTCTGATTAGTAAGTTTGCGGATGATACTGATCTGATTAGTAAGTTTGCGGATGATACTGATCTGATTAGTAAGTTTGCGGACGACTCTGGTCTGATTAGTAAGTTTGCGGATGATACTGATCTGATTAGTAAGTTTGCGGACGATACTGATCTGATTAGTAAGTTTGCGGACGACACTGATCTGATTAGTAAGTTTGCGGATGATACTGATCTGATTAGTAAGTTTGCGGATGACACTGATCTGATTAGTAAGTTTGCGGACGACTCTGGTCTGATTAGTAAGTTTGCGGATGATACTGATCTGATTAGTAAGTTTGCGGACGACTCTGGTCTGATTAGTAAGTTTGCGGATGATACTGGTCTGATTAGTAAGTTTGCGGATGATACTGATCTGATTAGTAAGTTTGCGGATGATACTGATCTGATTAGTAAGTTTGCGGATGATACTGATCTGATTAGTAAGTTTGCGGACGACACTGATCTGATTAGTAAGTTTGCGGATGATACTGATCTGATTAGTAAGTTTGCGGATGACACTGATCTGATTAGTAAGTTTGCGGACGACACTGATCTGATTAGTAAGTTTGCGGATGATACTGATCTGATTAGTAAGTTTGCGGACGACTCTGGTCTGATTAGTAAGTTTGCGGATGATACTGGTCTGATTAGTAAGTTTGCGGATGATAGTGATCTGATTAGTAAGTTTGCGGATGATACTGGTCTGATTAGTAAGTTTGCGGATGATACTGGTCTGATTAGTAAGTTTGCGGATGATACTGATCTGATTAGTAAGTTTGCGGATGATACTGGTCTGATTAGTAAGTTTGTGGATGACACTGATCTGATTAGTAAGTTTGCGGATGATACTGGTCTGATTAGTAAGTTTGCGGATGACACTGATCTGATTTGTAAGTTTGCGGATGATACTGATCTGATTAGTAAGTTTGCGGATGACACTGATCTGATTAGTAAGTTTGCGGACGACACTGGTCTGATTAGTAAGTTTGCGGATGATACTGGTCTGATTAGTAAGTTTGCGGATGATACTGGTCTGATTAGTAAGTTTGCGGACGACACTGATCTGATTAGTAAGTTTGCGGATGATACTGGTCTGATTAGTAAGTTTGCGGATGACTCTGGTCTGATTAGTAAGTTTGCGGATGATACTGGTCTGATTAGTAAGTTTGCGGATGATACTGATCTGATTAGTAAGTTTGTGGACGACACTGATCTGATTAGTAAGTTTGCGGATGACACTGATCTGATTAGTAAGTTTGCGGATGACTCTGGTCTGATTAGTAAGTTTGTGGACGACACTGATCTGATTAGTAAGTTTGCGGATGACACTGATCTGATTAGTAAGTTTGCGGATGACTCTGGTCTGATTAGTAAGTTTGCGGATGATACTGGTCTGATTAGTAAGTTTGCGGATGATACTGATCTGATTAGTAAGTTTGTGGACGACACTGATCTGATTAGTAAGTTTGCGGATGATACTGGTCTGATTAGTAAGTTTGCGGACGACACTGATCTGATTAGTAAGTTTGCGGACGACACTGATCTGATTAGTAAGTTTTCGGATGATACTGGTCTGATTAGTAAGTTTGCGGATGATACTGGTCTGATTAGTAAGTTTGTGGATGATACTGGTCTGATGTAAGTTTGCGGATGATACTGGTCTGATTAGTAAGTTTGTGGATGATACTGATCTGATTAGTAAGTTTGCGGATGATACTGGTCTGATTAGTAAGTTTGTGGATGATACTGATCTGATTAGTAAGTTTGTGGATGATACTGATCTGATTAGTAAGTTTGCGGATGATACTGGTCTGATTAGTAAGTTTGTGGATGATACTGGTCTGATTAGTAAGTTTGCGGATGATACTGGTCTGATTAGTAAGTTTGTGGATGATACTGGTCTGATTAGTAAGTTTGCGGACGATACTGGTCTGACTAGTAAGTTTGTGGATGATACTGGTCTGATTAGTAAGTTTGCGGATGATACTGGTCTGATTAGTAAGTTTGCGGATGATACTGGTCTGATTAGTAAGTTTGCGGATGATACTGATCTGATTTGTAAGTTTGCGGACGACACTGATCTGATTAGTAAGTTTGCGGATGATACTGATCTGATTAGTAAGTTTGCGGATGATACTGATCTGATTAGTAAGTTTGCGGACGACACTGATCTGATTAGTAAGTTTGCGGACGACACTGATCTGATTAGTAAGTTTGCGGATGATACTGATCTGATTAGTAAGTTTGCGGATGATACTGGTCTGATTAGTAAGTTTGCGGATGATACTGATCTGATTAGTAAGTTTGCGGACGACACTGATCTGATTTGTAAGTTTGCGGACGACACTGATCTGATTAGTAAGTTTGCTGACGACACTGAACTGATTAGTAAGTTTGCGGATGATACTGATCTGATTAGTAAGTTTGCTGACGACACTGGTCTGATTAGTAAGTTTGCGGATGACACTGATCTGATTAGTAAGTTTGCGGATGATACTGGTCTGATTAGTAAGTTTGCGGATGATACTGATCTGATTAGTAAGTTTGCGGATGATACTGATCTGATTAGTAAGTTTGCGGATGATACTGATCTGATTTGTAAGTTTGCGGACGACACTGATCTGATTAGTAAGTTTGCGGACGACTCTGATCTGATTAGTAAGTTTGCGGATGATACTGATCTGATTAGTAAGTTTGCGGATGATACTGATCTGATTTGTAAGTTTGCGGATGATACTGATCTGATTAGTAAGTTTGCTGACGACTCTGATCTGATTAGTAAGTTTGCTGACGACTCTGATCTGATTAGTAAGTTTGCGGATGATACTGGTCTGATTAGTAAGTTTGCGGATGATACTGATCTGATTAGTAAGTTTGCGGATGATACTGGTCTGATTAGTAAGTTTGCGGATGATACTGGTCTGATTAGTAAGTTTGCGGACGACACTGATCTGATTAGTAAGTTTGCGGATGACACTGGTCTGATTAGTAAGTTTGCGGATGACACTGATCTGATTAGTAAGTTTGCGGATGACACTGGTCTGATTAGTAAGTTTGCGGATGATACTGGTCTGATTTGTAAGTTTGCGGATGATACTGGTCTGATTAGTAAGTTTGCGGACGACACTGATCTGATTAGTAAGTTTGCGGATGACACTGATCTGATTAGTATGTTTGCGGATGATACTGGTCTGATTAGTAAGTTTGCGGATGACACTGGTCTGATTAGTAAGTTTGCGGATGATACTGATCTGATTTGTAAGTTTGCGGATGATACTGATCTGATTAGTAAGTTTGTGGACGACACTGATCTGATTAGTAAGTTTGCGGATGATACTGATCTGATTAGTAAGTTTGCGGATGACACTGATCTGATTAGTAAGTTTGCGGATGATTCTGATCTGATTTGTAAGTTTGCGGATGATACTGATCTGATTAGTAAGTTTGTGGATGATACTGATCTGATTAGTAAGTTTGTGGATGATACTGGTCTGATTAGTAAGTTTGCGGATGACACTGATCTGATTAGTAAGTTTGCGGATGATACTGGTCTGATTAGTAAGTTTGCGGATGATACTGATCTGATTTGTAAGTTTGCGGATGATACTGATCTGATTAGTAAGTTTGTGGACGACACTGATCTGATTAGTAAGTTTGTGGATGATACTGGTCTGATTAGTAAGTTTGTGGATGATACTGGTCTGATTAGTAAGTTTGCGGATGATACTGGTCTGATTAGTAAGTTTGTGGATGATACTGGTCTGATTAGTAAGTTTGTGGATGATACTGATCTGATTAGTAAGTTTGCGGATGATACTGGTCTGATTAGTAAGTTTGCGGACGACTCTGGTCTGATTAGTAAGTTTGTGGATGATACTGGTCTGATTAGTAAGTTTGCGGATGATACTGATCTGATTAGTAAGTTTGCGGACGACACTGATCTGATTAGTAAGTTTGCGGATGATACTGATCTGATTAGTAAGTTTGCGGATGACACTGATCTGATTAGTAAGTTTGCGGATGACACTGATCTGATTTGTAAGTTTGCGGATGATACTGGTCTGATTAGTAAGTTTGCGGATGATACTGATCTGATTAGTAAGTTTGCGGATGATACTGATCTGATTAGTAAGTTTGCGGACGACTCTGGTCTGATTAGTAAGTTTGCGGATGATACTGATCTGATTAGTAAGTTTGCGGACGATACTGATCTGATTAGTAAGTTTGCGGACGACACTGATCTGATTAGTAAGTTTGCGGATGATACTGATCTGATTAGTAAGTTTGCGGATGACACTGATCTGATTAGTAAGTTTGCGGACGACTCTGGTCTGATTAGTAAGTTTGCGGATGATACTGATCTGATTAGTAAGTTTGCGGACGACTCTGGTCTGATTAGTAAGTTTGCGGATGATACTGGTCTGATTAGTAAGTTTGCGGATGATACTGATCTGATTAGTAAGTTTGCGGACGACTCTGGTCTGATTAGTAAGTTTGCGGATGATACTGATCTGATTAGTAAGTTTGCGGATGATACTGATCTGATTAGTAAGTTTGCGGACGACACTGATCTGATTAGTAAGTTTGCGGATGATACTGGTCTGATTAGTAAGTTTGCGGATGATACTGGTCTGATTAGTAAGTTTGCGGACGACACTGATCTGATTAGTAAGTTTGCGGATGATACTGGTCTGATTAGTAAGTTTGCGGATCATACTGGTCTGATTAGTAAGTTTGCGGATGATAGTGATCTGATTAGTAAGTTTGCGGATGACACTGATCTGATTTGTAAGTTTGCGGATGATACTGATCTGATTAGTAAGTTTGTGGACGACACTGATCTGATTAGTAAGTTTGCGGATGACACTGATCTGATTAGTAAGTTTGCGGACGACACTGGTCTGATTAGTAAGTTTGCGGATGATACTGATCTGATTAGTAAGTTTGTGGATGATACTGGTCTGATTAGTAAGTTTGCGGATGACACTGATCTGATTTGTAAGTTTGCGGATGATACTGGTCTGATTAGTAAGTTTGCGGACGACACTGATCTGATTAGTAAGTTTGCGGATGACACTGATCTGATTAGTAAGTTTGCGGACGACACTGATCTGATTAGTAAGTTTGCGGATGATACTGGTCTGATTAGTAAGTTTGTGGACGACACTGATCTGATTTGTAAGTTTGCGGATGATACTGATCTGATTAGTAAGTTTGCGGATGATACTGATCTGATTAGTAAGTTTGCGGATGATACTGATCTGATTAGTAAGTTTGCGGATGATACTGGTCTGATTAGTAAGTTTGCGGATGACTCTGATCTGATTAGTAAGTTTGCGGATGACACTGATCTGATTAGTAAGTTTGCGGATGATAGTGATCTGATTAGTAAGTTTGCGGACGACACTGATCTGATTAGTAAGTTTGCGGATGATAGTGATCTGATTAGTAAGTTTGCGGATGATACTGGTCTGATTAGTAAGTTTGCGGATGACACTGATCTGATTAGTAAGTTTGCGGATGATACTGATCTGATTAGTAAGTTTGCGGATGATAGTGATCTGATTAGTAAGTTTGCGGATGATACTGGTCTGATTAGTAAGTTTGTGGACGACTCTGGTCTGATTAGTAAGTTTGCGGATGACACTGATCTGATTAGTAAGTTTGCGGACGACACTGATCTGATTAGTAAGTTTGAGGATGACACTGGTCTGATTAGTAAGTTTGCGGATGATACTGATCTGATTTGTAAGTTTGCGGATGATACTGATCTGATTAGTAAGTTTGTGGATGATACTGATCTGATTAGTAAGTTTGGGGACGACTCTGGTCTGATTTGTAAGTTTGGGGACGACACTGATCTGATTAGTAAGTTTGTGGACGATACTGATCTGATTAGTAAGTTTGCGGATGATACTGATCTGATTAGTAAGTTTGCGGATGATACTGATCTGATTTGTAAGTTTGCGGATGATACTGGTCTGATTAGTAAGTTTGCGGATGATACTGATCTGATTTGTAAGTTTGCGGATGACACTGATCTGATTAGTAAGTTTGCGGATGATACTGATCTGATTAGTAAGTTTGCGGATGATACTGATCTGATTAGTAAGTTTGCGGATGATACTGATCTGATTAGTAAGTTTGCGGATGATACTGATCTGATTTGTAAGTTTGCGGATGATACTGATCTGATTAGTAAGTTTGCGGATGATACTGGTCTGATTAGTAAGTTTGCGGATGATACTGATCTGATTAGTAAGTTTGCGGATGATACTGATCTGATTAGTAAGTTTGCGGATGATACTGATCTGATTAGTAAGTTTGCGGATGATACTGATCTGATTAGTAAGTTTGCGGATGATACTGATCTGATTAGTAAGTTTGCGGATGATACTGATCTGATTAGTAAGTTTGCGGATGATACTGATCTGATTAGTAAGTTTGCGGATGATACTGGTCTGATTAGTAAGTTTGGGGACGACTCTGGTCTGATTTGTAAGTTTGGGGACGACACTGATCTGATTAGTAAGTTTGCGGATGACACTGATCTGATTTGTAAGTTTGCGGATGATACTGATCTGATTTGTAAGTTTGCGGATGATACTGATCTGATTTGTAAGTTTGCGGATGATACTGATCTGATTTGTAAGTTTGTGGACGACACTGATCTGATTAGTAAGTTTGCGGATGATACTGATCTGATTAGTAAGTTTGCGGATGATACTGATCTGATTTGTAAGTTTGCGGATGATACTGATCTGATTAGTAAGTTTGTGGATGATACTGATCTGATTAGTAAGTTTGGGGACGACTCTGGTCTGATTTGTAAGTTTGGGGACGACACTGATCTGATTAGTAAGTTTGCGGATGATACTGATCTGATTAGTAAGTTTGGGGACGACACTGATCTGATTAGTAAGTTTGCGGATGACACTGATCTGATTTGTAAGTTTGCGGATGATACTGATCTGATTTGTAAGTTTGCGGATGATACTGGTCTGATTTGTAAGTTTGCGGATGATACTGATCTGATTTGTAAGTTTGTGGACGACACTGATCTGATTAGTAAGTTTGCGGATGATACTGATCTGATTAGTAAGTTTGCGGATGATACTGATCTGATTTGTAAGTTTGCGGATGATACTGATCTGATTAGTAAGTTTGTGGATGATACTGATCTGATTAGTAAGTTTGGGGACGACTCTGGTCTGATTTGTAAGTTTGGGGACGACTCTGATCTGATTAGTAAGTTTGCGGATGATACTGATCTGATTAGTAAGTTTGTGGACGATACTGATCTGATTAGTAAGTTTGCGGATGATACTGATCTGATTAGTAAGTTTGCGGATGATACTGATCTGATTTGTAAGTTTGCGGATGATACTGGTCTGATTAGTAAGTTTGCGGATGATACTGATCTGATTTGTAAGTTTGCGGATGACACTGATCTGATTAGTAAGTTTGCGGATGATACTGATCTGATTTGTAAGTTTGCGGATGATACTGATCTGATTAGTAAGTTTGCGGATGATACTGATCTGATTAGTAAGTTTGCGGATGATACTGATCTGATTAGTAAGTTTGCGGATGATACTGATCTGATTTGTAAGTTTGCGGATGATACTGATCTGATTAGTAAGTTTGCGGATGATACTGGTCTGATTAGTAAGTTTGCGGATGATACTGATCTGATTAGTAAGTTTGCGGATGATACTGATCTGATTAGTAAGTTTGCGGATGATACTGATCTGATTAGTAAGTTTGCGGATGATACTGATCTGATTTGTAAGTTTGCGGATGATACTGATCTGATTAGTAAGTTTGCGGATGATACTGGTCTGATTAGTAAGTTTGGGGACGACTCTGGTCTGATTTGTAAGTTTGGGGACGACACTGATCTGATTAGTAAGTTTGCGGATGACACTGATCTGATTTGTAAGTTTGCGGATGATACTGATCTGATTTGTAAGTTTGCGGATGATACTGATCTGATTTGTAAGTTTGCGGATGATACTGATCTGATTTGTAAGTTTGTGGACGACACTGATCTGATTAGTAAGTTTGCGGATGATACTGATCTGATTAGTAAGTTTGCGGATGATACTGATCTGATTAGTAAGTTTGGGGACGACTCTGGTCTGATTTGTAAGTTTGGGGACGACACTGATCTGATTAGTAAGTTTGTGGACGATACTGATCTGATTTGTAAGTTTGCGGATGATACTGATCTGATTAGTAAGTTTGCGGATGATACTGATCTGATTTGTAAGTTTGCGGATGATACTGATCTGATTAGTAAGTTTGTGGATGATACTGATCTGATTTGTAAGTTTGCGGATGATACTGATCTGATTAGTAAGATTATGGATGATACTGATCTGATTTGTAAGTTTGCGGACGACACTGATCTGATTAGTAAGTTTGCGGATGATACTGGTCTGATTAGTAAGTTTGCGGATGATACTGGTCTGATTAGTAAGTTTGTGGATGATACTGATCTGATTTGTAAGTTTGCGGACGACACTGATCTGATTAGTAAGTTTGCGGATGATACTGATCTGATTAGTAAGTTTGCGGATGATACTGATCTGATTTGTAAGTTTGCGGATGATACTGATCTGATTGGTAAGTTTGCGGATGACACTGGTCTGATTAGTAAGTTTGCGGATGATACTGATCTGATTAGTAAGTTTGCGGATGATACTGATCTGATTGGTAAGTTTGCGGATGATACTGGTCTGATTAGTAAGTTTGCGGACGACACTGATCTGATTAGTAAGTTTGCGGACGACACTGATCTGATTAGTAAGTTTGTGGACGATACTGATCTGATTAGTAAGTTTGCGGATGATACTGATCTGATTAGTAAGTTTGCGGATGATACTGGTCTGATTAGTAAGTTTGCGGATGATACTGGTCTGATTAGTAAGTTTGCGGATGATACTGATCTGATTAGTAAGTTTGTGGATGACACTGATCTGATTAGTAAGTTTGCGGATGATACTGGTCTGATTAGTAAGTTTGCGGATGATACTGGTCTGATTAGTAAGTTTGCGGATGATACTGGTCTGATTAGTAAGTTTGCGGATGATACTGATCTGATTAGTAAGTTTGTGGATGACACTGATCTGATTAGTAAGTTTGCGGATGATACTGATCTGATTTGTAAGTTTGCGGATGATACTGGTCTGATTAGTAAGTTTGCGGATGATACTGATCTGATTAGTAAGTTTGTGGATGACACTGATCTGATTAGTAAGTTTGCGGATGATACTGATCTGATTAGTAAGTTTGCGGACGACTCTGGTCTGATTAGTAAGTTTGCGGACGACTCTGGTCTGATTAGTAAGTTTGCGGATGATACTGATCTGATTAGTAAGTTTGCGGACCACTCTGGTCTGATTAGTAAGTTTGCGGATGATACTGGTCTGATTAGTAAGTTTGTGGATGATACTGATCTGATTAGTAAGTTTGCGGATGATACTGATCTGATTAGTAAGTTTGCGGGTGACACTGATCTGATTAGTAAGTTTGCGGATGATACTGATCTGATTAGTAAGTTTGCGGATGATACTGATCTGATTTGTAAGTTTGCGGATGATACTGATCTGATTAGTAAGTTTGCGGATGACACTGATCTGATTAGTAAGTTTGCGGATGATACTGATCTGATTAGTAAGTTTGCGGATGACACTGATCTGATTAGTAAGTTTGCGGATGATACTGATCTGATTAGTAAGTTTGCGGATGACACTGATCTGATTAGTAAGTTTGCGGATGATACTGATCTGATTAGTAAGTTTGCGGATGACACTGATCTGATTAGTAAGTTTGCGGATGATACTGGTCTGATTAGTAAGTTTGCGGATGATACTGATCTGATTAGTAAGTTTGCGGATGATACTGATCTGATTAGTAAGTTTGCGGATGACACTGGTCTGATTAGTAAGTTTGCGGATGACACTGGTCTGATTAGTAAGTTTGCGGATGATACTGGTCTGATTAGTAAGTTTGCGGATGATACTGATCTGATTAGTAAGTTTGCGGATGATACTGATCTGATTAGTAAGTTTGCGGATGACACTGATCTGATTAGTAAGTTTGTGGATGACACTGATCTGATTAGTAAGTTTGCGGATGATACTGATCTGATTAGTAAGTGTGCGGATGACACTGATCTGATTAGTAAGTTTGCGGACGACACTGATCTGATTAGTAAGTTTGCGGATGATACTGGTCTGATTAGTAAGTTTGCGGATGACACTGATCTGATTAGTAAGTTTGCGGATGATACTGATCTGATTAGTAAGTTTGCGGATGACACTGATCTGATTAGTAAGTTTGCGGATGATACTGATCTGATTAGTAAGTTTGCGGATGACACTGGTCTGATTAGTAAGTTTGCGGACGACACTGATCTGATTAGTAAGTTTGCGGACGACTCTGATCTGATTGGTAAGTTTGCGGATGATACTGGTCTGATTAGTAAGTTTGCGGATGATACTGGTCTGATTAGTAAGTTTGGGGATGATACTGGTCTGATTAGTAAGTTTGCGGATGACGCTGGTCTGATTAGTAAGTTTGCGGATGACACTGATCTGATTTGTAAGTTTGCGGATGATACTGATCTGATTAGTAAGTTTGCGGATGATACTGATCTGATTAGTAAGTTTGCGGATGACACTGATCTGATTAGTAAGTTTGCGGATGATACTGGTCTGATTAGTAAGTTTGCGGATGATACTGATCTGATTAGTAAGTTTGGGGACGACACTGATCTGATTAGTAAGTTTGCGGACGACTCTGGTCTGATTAGTAAGTTTGCGGATGATACTGATCTGATTTGTAAGTTTGCGGATGACACTGATCTGATTAGTAAATTTGCGGATGACACTGATCTGATTTGTAAGTTTGCGGATGACACTGATCTGATTTGTAAGTTTGCGGATGACACTGATCTGATTTGTAAGTTTGCGGATGACACTGATCTGATTTGTAAGTTTGCGGATGACACTGATCTGATTTGTAAGTTTGCGGACGATACTGATCTGATTAGTAAGTTTGCGGACGACACTGATCTGATTAGTAAGTTTGCGGACGACTCTGGTCTGATTAGTAAGTTTGCGGATGACACTGATCTGATTTGTAAGTTTGCGGATGACACTGATCTGATTTGTAAGTTTGCGGATGACACTGATCTGATTAGTAAGTTTGCGGATGACACTGATCTGATTAGTAAGTTTGCGGATGATACTGGTCTGATTTGTAAGTTTGCGGATGATACTGGTCTGATTAGTAAGTTTGCGGATGATACTGATCTGATTAGTAAGTTTGCGGATGATACTGATCTGATTAGTAAGTTTGCGGATGATACTGATCTGATTAGTAAGTTTGGGGACGACACTGATCTGATTAGTAAGTTTGCGGACGACTCTGGTCTGATTAGTAAGTTTGCGGATGATACTGATCTGATTTGTAAGTTTGCGGATGATACTGATCTGATTAGTAAGTTTGCGGATGACACTGATCTGATTTGTAAGTTTGCGGATGACACTGATCTGATTTGTAAGTTTGCGGATGATACTGGTCTGATTAGTAAGTTTGCGGATGATACTGGTCTGATTAGTAAGTTTGCGGACGACACTGATCTGATTAGTAAGTTTGCGGATGATACTGGTCTGATTAGTAAGTTTGCGGACGACACTGATCTGATTAGTAAGTTTGCGGATGACACTGATCTGATTTGTAAGTTTGCGGATGACACTGAACCTTAGTTAGGCCACACTTGGAGTATAGTGTTCAATTCTGGTCGCCACACTACCAGAAGGATGTGGAGGCTTTAGAGAGGGTGCAGAAGAGATTTACCAGAATGTTGCCTGGTATGGAGGGCATAAGCTATGAGGAGCGATTGAATAAACTCGGTTTGTTCTCACTGGAACGAAGGAGGTTGAGGGGCGACCTGATAGAGGTATACAAAATTATGAGGGGCATAGACAGAGTGGATAGTCAGAGGCTTTTCCCCAGGGTAGAGGGGTCAATTACTAGGGGGCATAGGTTTAAGGTGAGAGGGGCAAAGTTTAGAGTAGATGTACGAGGCAAGTTTTTTTACACAGAGGGTAGTGGGTGCCTGGAACTCACTACCGGAGGTGGTAGTGGAGGCAGGGACGATAGGGACATTTAAGGGGCATCTTGACAAATATATGAATAGGATGGGAATAGAAGGATACGGACCCAGGAAGTGTAGAAGATTGTAGTTTAGTCGGGCAGTATGGTCGGCACGGGCTTGGAGGGCCGAAGGGCCTGTTCCTGTGCTGTACATTTCTTTGTTCTTTGTTCTTTGTTCTTTATTAGTAAGTTTGCGGATGATACTGGTCTGATTTGTAAGTTTGCTGACGATACTGGTCTGATTAGTAAGTTTGGGGATGATACTGGTCTGATTAGTAAGTTTGCGGATGATACTGATCTGATTTGTAAGTTTGCGGATGATACTGATCTGATTAGTAAGTTTGCGGATGACACTGATCTGATTAGTAAGTTTGCGGATGATACTGGTCTGATTAGTAAGTTTGCGGATGATACTGATGTGATTAGTAAGTTTGCGGATGATACTGGTCTGATTAGTAAGTTTGCGGATGATACTGATCTGATTAGTAAGTTTGCGGATGATACTGATCTGATTAGTAAGTTTGCGGATGATACTGATCTGATTTGTAAGTTTGCAGATGATACTGATCTGATTAGTAAGTTTGCGGATGATACTGATCTGATTAGTAAGTTTGCGGATGATACTGATCTGATTAGTAAGTTTGCGGATGATACTGATCTGATTAGTAAGTTTGCGGATGATACTGGTCTGATTAGTAAGTTTGCGGATGATACTGGTCTGATTAGTAAGTTTGCGGATGATACTGATCTGATTAGTAAGTTTGCGGATGATACTGATCTGATTAGTAAGTTTGCGGATGATACTGGTCTGATTAGTAAGTTTGCGGATGATACTGGTTTGATTAGTAAGTTTGTGGACGACACTGATCTGATTAGTAAGTTTGTGGACGACACTGATCTGATTAGTAAGTTTGTGGATGATACTGATCTGATTAGTAAGTTTGCGGACGACACTGGTCTGATTAGTAAGTTTGCGGATGATACTGATCTGATTTGTAAGTTTGCGGATGATACTGATCTGATTAGTAAGTTTGCGGATGACACTGATCTGATTAGTAAGTTTGCGGATGATACTGGTCTGATTAGTAAGTTTGCGGATGATACTGATCTGATTAGTAAGTTTGCGGATGATACTGATCTGATTAGTAAGTTTGCGGATGATACTGGTCTGATTAGTAAGTTTGCGGATGATACTGGTCTGATTAGTAAGTTTGCGGATGACACTGGTCTGATTAGTAAGTTTGCGGATGACACTGGTCTGATTAGTAAGTTTGCGGATGATACTGATCTGATTAGTAAGTTTGCGGATGATACTGATCTGATTAGTAAGTTTGCGGATGACACTGATCTGATTAGTAAGTTTGTGGATGACACTGATCTGATTAGTAAGTTTGCGGATGATACTGATCTGATTAGTAAGTGTGCGGATGACACTGATCTGATTAGTAAGTTTGCGGACGACACTGATCTGATTAGTAAGTTTGCGGATGATACTGGTCTGATTAGTAAGTTTGCGGATGACACTGATCTGATTAGTAAGTTTGCGGATGATACTGATCTGATTAGTAAGTTTGCGGATGACACTGATCTGATTAGTAAGTTTGCGGATGATACTGATCTGATTAGTAAGTTTGCGGATGACACTGGTCTGATTAGTAAGTTTGCGGATGATACTGATCTGATTAGTAAGTTTGCGGGTGACACTGATCTGATTAGTAAGTTTGCGGATGATACTGATCTGATTAGTAAGTTTGCGGATGATACTGATCTGATTTGTAAGTTTGCGGATGATACTGATCTGATTAGTAAGTTTGCGGATGACACTGATCTGATTAGTAAGTTTGCGGATGATACTGATCTGATTAGTAAGTTTGCGGATGACACTGATCTGATTAGTAAGTTTGCGGATGATACTGATCTGATTAGTAAGTTTGCGGATGACACTGATCTGATTAGTAAGTTTGCGGATGATACTGATCTGATTAGTAAGTTTGCGGATGACACTGATCTGATTAGTAAGTTTGCGGATGATACTGGTCTGATTAGTAAGTTTGCGGATGATACTGATCTGATTAGTAAGTTTGCGGATGATACTGATCTGATTAGTAAGTTTGCGGATGATACTGGTCTGATTCGTAAGTTTGCGGATGATACTGATCTGATTAGTAAGTTTGTGGATGACACTGATCTGATTAGTAAGTTTGCGGATGATACTGATCTGATTAGTAAGTTTGCGGACGACTCTGGTCTGATTAGTAAGTTTGCGGACGACTCTGGTCTGATTAGTAAGTTTGCGGATGATACTGGTCTGATTAGTAAGTTTGTGGATGATACTGATCTGATTAGTAAGTTTGCGGATGATACTGATCTGATTAGTAAGTTTGCGGGTGACACTGATCTGATTAGTAAGTTTGCGGATGATACTGATCTGATTAGTAAGTTTGCGGATGATACTGATCTGATTTGTAAGTTTGCGGATGATACTGATCTGATTAGTAAGTTTGCGGATGACACTGATCTGATTTGTAAGTTTGCGGATGATACTGATCTGATTAGTAAGTTTGCGGATGACACTGATCTGATTAGTAAGTTTGCGGATGATACTGATCTGATTAGTAAGTTTGCGGATGACACTGATCTGATTAGTAAGTTTGCGGATGATACTGATCTGATTAGTAAGTTTGCGGATGACACTGATCTGATTAGTAAGTTTGCGGATGATACTGGTCTGATTAGTAAGTTTGCGGATGATACTGATCTGATTAGTAAGTTTGCGGATGATACTGATCTGATTAGTAAGTTTGCGGATGATACTGGTCTGATTAGTAAGTTTGCGGATGACACTGGTCTGATTAGTAAGTTTGCGGATGACACTGGTCTGATTAGTAAGTTTGCGGATGATACTGATCTGATTAGTAAGTTTGCGGATGATACTGATCTGATTAGTAAGTTTGCGGATGACACTGATCTGATTAGTAAGTTTGTGGATGACACTGATCTGATTAGTAAGTTTGCGGATGATACTGATCTGATTAGTAAGTGTGCGGATGACACTGATCTGATTAGTAAGTTTGCGGACGACACTGATCTGATTAGTAAGTTTGCGGATGATACTGGTCTGATTAGTAAGTTTGCGGATGACACTGATCTGATTAGTAAGTTTGCGGATGATACTGATCTGATTAGTAAGTTTGCGGATGACACTGATCTGATTAGTAAGTTTGCGGATGATACTGATCTGATTAGTAAGTTTGCGGATGACACTGGTCTGATTAGTAAGTTTGCGGACGACACTGATCTGATTAGTAAGTTTGCGGACGACTCTGATCTGATTGGTAAGTTTGCGGATGATACTGGTCTGATTAGTAAGTTTGCGGATGATACTGGTCTGATTAGTAAGTTTGGGGATGATACTGGTCTGATTAGTAAGTTTGCGGATGACGCTGGTCTGATTTGTAAGTTTGCGGATGATACTGATCTGATTAGTAAGTTTGCGGATGATACTGATCTGATTAGTAAGTTTGCGGATGACACTGGTCTGATTAGTAAGTTTGCGGATGATACTGGTCTGATTAGTAAGTTTGCGGATGATACTGATCTGATTAGTAAGTTTGGGGACGACACTGATCTGATTAGTAAGTTTGCGGACGACTCTGGTCTGATTAGTAAGTTTGCGGATGATACTGATCTGATTTGTAAGTTTGCGGATGACACTGATCTGATTAGTAAATTTGCGGATGACACTGATCTGATTTGTAAGTTTGCGGATGACACTGATCTGATTTGTAAGTTTGCGGATGACACTGATCTGATTTGTAAGTTTGCGGATGACACTGATCTGATTTGTAAGTTTGCGGATGACACTGATCTGATTTGTAAGTTTGCGGATGATACTGATCTGATTAGTAAGTTTGCGGACGACACTGATCTGATTAGTAAGTTTGCGGACGACTCTGGTCTGATTAGTAAGTTTGCGGATGACACTGATCTGATTTGTAAGTTTGCGGATGACACTGATCTGATTTGTAAGTTTGCGGATGACACTGATCTGATTAGTAAGTTTGCGGATGACACTGATCTGATTAGTAAGTTTGCGGATGATACTGGTCTGATTTGTAAGTTTGCGGATGATACTGGTCTGATTAGTAAGTTTGCGGATGATACTGATCTGATTAGTAAGTTTGCGGATGATACTGATCTGATTAGTAAGTTTGCGGATGATACTGGTCTGATTAGTAAGTTTGCGGATGATACTGATCTGATTAGTAAGTTTGCGGATGATACTGATCTGATTAGTAAGTTTGGGGACGACACTGATCTGATTAGTAAGTTTGCGGACGACTCTGGTCTGATTAGTAAGTTTGCGGATGATACTGATCTGATTTGTAAGTTTGCGGATGATACTGATCTGATTAGTAAGTTTGCGGATGACACTGATCTGATTTGTAAGTTTGCGGATGACACTGATCTGATTTGTAAGTTTGCGGATGATACTGGTCTGATTAGTAAGTTTGCGGATGATACTGGTCTGATTAGTAAGTTTGCGGACGACACTGATCTGATTAGTAAGTTTGCGGATGATACTGGTCTGATTAGTAAGTTTGCGGACGACACTGATCTGATTAGTAAGTTTGCGGATGACACTGATCTGATTTGTAAGTTTGCGGATGACACTGAACCTTAGTTAGGCCACACTTGGAGTATAGTGTTCAATTCTGGTCGCCACACTACCAGAAGGATGTGGAGGCTTTAGAGAGGGTGCAGAAGAGATTTACCAGAATGTTGCCTGGTATGGAGGGCATAAGCTATGAGGAGCGATTGAATAAACTCGGTTTGTTCTCACTGGAACGAAGGAGGTTGAGGGGCGACCTGATAGAGGTATACAAAATTATGAGGGGCATAGACAGAGTGGATAGTCAGAGGCTTTTCCCCAGGGTAGAGGGGTCAATTACTAGGGGGCATAGGTTTAAGGTGAGAGGGGCAAAGTTTAGAGTAGATGTACGAGGCAAGTTTTTTACACAGAGGGTAGTGGGTGCCTGGAACTCACTACCGGAGGTGGTAGTGGAGGCAGGGACGATAGGGACATTTAAGGGGCATCTTGACAAATATATGAATAGGATGGGAATAGAAGGATACGGACCCAGGAAGTGTAGAAGATTGTAGTTTAGTCGGGCAGTATGGTCGGCACGGGCTTGGAGGGCCGAAGGGCCTGTTCCTGTGCTGTACATTTCTTTGTTCTTTGTTCTTTGTTCTTTATTAGTAAGTTTGCGGATGATACTGGTCTGATTTGTAAGTTTGCTGACGATACTGGTCTGATTAGTAAGTTTGGGGATGATACTGGTCTGATTAGTAAGTTTGCGGATGATACTGATCTGATTTGTAAGTTTGCGGATGATACTGATCTGATTAGTAAGTTTGCGGATGACACTGATCTGATTAGTAAGTTTGCGGATGATACTGGTCTGATTAGTAAGTTTGCGGATGATACTGATGTGATTAGTAAGTTTGCGGATGATACTGGTCTGATTAGTAAGTTTGCGGATGATACTGATCTGATTAGTAAGTTTGCGGATGATACTGATCTGATTAGTAAGTTTGCGGATGATACTGATCTGATTTGTAAGTTTGCAGATGATACTGATCTGATTAGTAAGTTTGCGGATGATACTGATCTGATTAGTAAGTTTGCGGATGATACTGATCTGATTAGTAAGTTTGCGGATGATACTGATCTGATTAGTAAGTTTGCGGATGATACTGGTCTGATTAGTAAGTTTGCGGATGATACTGGTCTGATTAGTAAGTTTGCGGATGATACTGATCTGATTAGTAAGTTTGCGGATGATACTGATCTGATTAGTAAGTTTGCGGATGATACTGGTCTGATTAGTAAGTTTGCGGATGATACTGGTTTGATTAGTAAGTTTGTGGACGACACTGATCTGATTAGTAAGTTTGTGGACGACACTGATCTGATTAGTAAGTTTGTGGATGATACTGATCTGATTAGTAAGTTTGCGGACGACACTGGTCTGATTAGTAAGTTTGCGGATGATACTGATCTGATTTGTAAGTTTGCGGATGATACTGATCTGATTAGTAAGTTTGCGGATGACACTGATCTGATTAGTAAGTTTGCGGATGATACTGGTCTGATTAGTAAGTTTGCGGATGATACTGATCTGATTAGTAAGTTTGCGGATGATACTGATCTGATTAGTAAGTTTGCGGATGATACTGGTCTGATTAGTAAGTTTGCGGATGATACTGGTCTGATTAGTAAGTTTGCGGATGACACTGGTCTGATTAGTAAGTTTGCGGATGACACTGGTCTGATTAGTAAGTTTGCGGATGATACTGATCTGATTAGTAAGTTTGCGGATGATACTGATCTGATTAGTAAGTTTGCGGATGACACTGATCTGATTAGTAAGTTTGTGGATGACACTGATCTGATTAGTAAGTTTGCGGATGATACTGATCTGATTAGTAAGTGTGCGGATGACACTGATCTGATTAGTAAGTTTGCGGACGACACTGATCTGATTAGTAAGTTTGCGGATGATACTGGTCTGATTAGTAAGTTTGCGGATGACACTGATCTGATTAGTAAGTTTGCGGATGATACTGATCTGATTAGTAAGTTTGCGGATGACACTGATCTGATTAGTAAGTTTGCGGATGATACTGATCTGATTAGTAAGTTTGCGGATGACACTGGTCTGATTAGTAAGTTTGCGGACGACACTGATCTGATTAGTAAGTTTGCGGACGACTCTGATCTGATTGGTAAGTTTGCGGATGATACTGGTCTGATTAGTAAGTTTGCGGATGATACTGGTCTGATTAGTAAGTTTGGGGATGATACTGGTCTGATTAGTAAGTTTGCGGATGACGCTGGTCTGATTAGTAAGTTTGCGGATGACACTGATCTGATTTGTAAGTTTGCGGATGATACTGATCTGATTAGTAAGTTTGCGGATGATACTGATCTGATTAGTAAGTTTGCGGATGACACTGATCTGATTAGTAAGTTTGCGGATGATACCGGTCTGATTAGTAAGTTTGCGGATGATACTGATCTGATTAGTAAGTTTGGGGACGACACTGATCTGATTAGTAAGTTTGCGGACGACTCTGGTCTGATTAGTAAGTTTGCGGATGATACTGATCTGATTTGTAAGTTTGCGGATGACACTGATCTGATTAGTAAGTTTGCGGATGACACTGATCTGATTTGTAAGTTTGCGGATGACACTGATCTGATTTGTAAGTTTGCGGATGACACTGATCTGATTTGTAAGTTTGCGGATGACACTGATCTGATTTGTAAGTTTGCGGATGACACTGATCTGATTTGTAAGTTTGCGGATGATACTGATCTGATTAGTAAGTTTGCGGACGACACTGATCTGATTAGTAAGTTTGCGGACGACTCTGGTCTGATTAGTAAGTTTGCGGATGACACTGATCTGATTTGTAAGTTTGCGGATGACACTGATCTGATTAGTAAGTTTGCGGATGACACTGATCTGATTAGTAAGTTTGCGGATGATACTGGTCTGATTTGTAAGTTTGCGGATGATACTGGTCTGATTAGTAAGTTTGCGGATGATACTGATCTGATTAGTAAGTTTGCGGATGATACTGATCTGATTAGTAAGTTTGCGGATGATACTGGTCTGATTAGTAAGTTTGCGGATGATACTGATCTGATTAGTAAGTTTGCGGATGATACTGATCTGATTAGTAAGTTTGGGGACGACACTGATCTGATTAGTAAGTTTGCGGACGACTCTGGTCTGATTAGTAAGTTTGCGGATGATACTGATCTGATTTGTAAGTTTGCGGATGATACTGATCTGATTAGTAAGTTTGCGGATGACACTGATCTGATTTGTAAGTTTGCGGATGACACTGATCTGATTTGTAAGTTTGCGGATGATACTGGTCTGATTAGTAAGTTTGCGGATGATACTGGTCTGATTAGTAAGTTTGCGGACGACACTGATCTGATTAGTAAGTTTGCGGATGATACTGGTCTGATTAGTAAGTTTGCGGACGACACTGATCTGATTAGTAAGTTTGCGGATGACACTGATCTGATTTGTAAGTTTGCGGATGACACTGAACCTTAGTTAGGCCACACTTGGAGTATAGTGTTCAATTCTGGTCGCCACACTACCAGAAGGATGTGGAGGCTTTAGAGAGGGTGCAGAAGAGATTTACCAGAATGTTGCCTGGTATGGAGGGCATAAGCTATGAGGAGCGATTGAATAAACTCGGTTTGTTCTCACTGGAACGAAGGAGGTTGAGGGGCGACCTGATAGAGGTATACAAAATTATGAGGGGCATAGACAGAGTGGATAGTCAGAGGCTTTTCCCCAGGGTAGAGGGGTCAATTACTAGGGGGCATAGGTTTAAGGTGAGAGGGGCAAAGTTTAGAGTAGATGTACGAGGCAAGTTTTTTACACAGAGGGTAGTGGGTGCCTGGAACTCACTACCGGAGGTGGTAGTGGAGGCAGGGACGATAGGGACATTTAAGGGGCATCTTGACAAATATATGAATAGGATGGGAATAGAAGGATACGGACCCAGGAAGTGTAGAAGATTGTAGTTTAGTCGGGCAGTATGGTCGGCACGGGCTTGGAGGGCCGAAGGGCCTGTTCCTGTGCTGTACATTTCTTTGTTCTTTGTTCTTTGTTCTTTATTAGTAAGTTTGCGGATGATACTGGTCTGATTTGTAAGTTTGCTGACGATACTGGTCTGATTAGTAAGTTTGGGGATGATACTGGTCTGATTAGTAAGTTTGCGGATGATACTGATCTGATTTGTAAGTTTGCGGATGATACTGATCTGATTAGTAAGTTTGCGGATGACACTGATCTGATTAGTAAGTTTGCGGATGATACTGGTCTGATTAGTAAGTTTGCGGATGATACTGATGTGATTTGTAAGTTTGCGGATGATACTGATCTGATTTGTAAGTTTGCGGATGATACTGATCTGATTAGTAAGTTTGCGGATGATACTGATCTGATTAGTAAGTTTGCGGATGATACTGGTCTGATTAGTAAGTTTGCGGATGATACTGATCTGATTAGTAAGTTTGCGGATGATAC
Organism: Scyliorhinus torazame; assembly: GCF_047496885.1. Taxonomy (NCBI): domain Eukaryota; kingdom Metazoa; phylum Chordata; class Chondrichthyes; order Carcharhiniformes; family Scyliorhinidae; genus Scyliorhinus; species Scyliorhinus torazame. Next base: position 225,698,911 of record NC_092720.1, read on the forward strand.
TGATCTGATTAGTAAGTTTGCGGATGATACTGATCTGATTTGTAAGTTTGCAGATGATACTGATCTGATTAGTAAGTTTGCGGATGATACTGATCTGATTAGTAAGTTTGCGGATGATACTGGTCTGATTAGTAAGTTTGCGGATGATACTGATCTGATTAGTAAGTTTGCGGATGATACTGGTCTGATTAGTAAGTTTGCGGATGATACTGGTCTGATTAGTAAGTTTGCGGATGATACTGATCTGATTAGTAAGTTTGCGGATGATACTGATCTGATTAGTAAGTTTGCGGATGATACTGGTCTGATTAGTAAGTTTGCGGATGATACTGGTTTGATTAGTAAGTTTGTGGACGACACTGATCTGATTAGTAAGTTTGTGGACGACACTGATCTGATTAGTAAGTTTGTGGATGATACTGATCTGATTAGTAAGTTTGCGGACGACACTGGTCTGATTAGTAAGTTTGCGGATGATACTGATCTGATTTGTAAGTTTGCGGATGATACTGGTCTGATTAGTAAGTTTGTGGATGATACTGGTCTGATTAGTAAGTTTGCGGATGACACTGGTCTGATTAGTAAGTTTGCGGATGATACTGATCTGATTAGTAAGTTTGTGGATGATACTGGTCTGATTAGTAAGTTTGCGGATGATACTGGTCTGATTAGTAAGTTTGCGGATGATACTGATCTGATTAGTAAGTTTGTGGATGATACTGGTCTGATTAGTAAGTTTGTGGATGATACTGGTCTGATTAGTAAGTTTGCGGATGATACTGATCTGATTAGTAAGTTTGTGGATGATACTGGTCTGATTAGTAAGTTTGCGGATGATACTGATCTGATTAGTAAGTTTGCGGATGATACTGATCTGATTAGTAAGTTTGTGGATGATACTGGTCTGATTAGTAAGTTTGCGGATGATACTGATCTGATTAGTAAGTTTGTGGATGATACTGGTCTGATTAGTAAGTTTGCGGATGATACTGGTCTGATTAGTAAGTTTGCGGATGATACTGGTCTGATTTGTAAGTTTGCGGATGATACTGATCTGATTAGTATAAGTTTGCGGATGATACTGATCTGATTTGTAAGTTTGCGGATGATACTGATCTGATTAGTAAGTTTGCGGATGATACTGGTCTGATTAGTAAGTTTGCGGATGATACTGATCTGATTAGTAAGTTTGCGGATGATACTGATCTGATTAGTAAGTTTGCGGATGATACTGATCTGATTTGTAAGTTTGCGGATGATACTGGTCTGATTAGTAAGTTTGCGGATGATACTGATCTGATTAGTAAGTTTGCGGATGATACTGGTCTGATTAGTAAGTTTGCGGATGATACTGGTCTGATTTGTAAGTTTGGGGACGACTCTGATCTGATTAGTAAGTTTGCGGATGATACTGGTCTGATTAGTAAGTTTGCGGATGATACTGGTCTGATTAGTAAGTTTGGGGACGACACTGATCTGATTAGTAAGTTTGCGGATGATACTGATCTGATTAGTAAGTTTGCGGATGATACTGATCTGATTAGTAAGTTTGCGGATGATACTGGTCTGATTAGTAAGTTTGCGGATGACACTGATCTGATTAGTAAGTTTGCGGATGATACTGATCTGATTAGTAAGTTTGCGGATGATACTGATCTGATTAGTAAGTTTGCGGACGACTCTGGTCTGATTAGTAAGTTTGTGGACGACACTGATCTGATTAGTAAGTTTGCGGATGATACTGATCTGATTAGTAAGTTTGCGGATGATACTGGTCTGATTAGTAAGTTTGCGGATGATACTGGTCTGATTAGTAAGTTTGCGGATGACACTGATCTGATTAGTAAGTTTGCGGATGATACTGATCTGATTAGTAAGTTTGCGGATGATACTGATCTGATTAGTAAGTTTGCGGATGATACTGATCTGATTTGTAAGTTTGCGGACGACTCTGGTCTGATTAGTAAGTTTGTGGACGACACTGATCTGATTAGTAAGTTTGCGGATGATACAGATCTGATTAGTAAGTTTGCGGACGACACTGATCTGATTAGTAAGTTTGCGGATGACACTGGTCTGATTAGTAAGTTTGCGGATGATACTGGTCTGATTAGTAAGTTTGCGGATGATACTGATCTGATTAGTAAGTTTGCGGATGACACTGGTCTGATTAGTAAGTTTGCGGATGATACTGGTCTGATTAGTAAGTTTGCGGATGATACTGATCTGATTAGTAAGTTTGCGGATGATACTGATCTGATTAGTATGTTTGCGGATGATACTGGTCTGATTAGTAAGTTTGGGGATGACACTGATCTGATTAGTAAGTTTGCGGATGACACTGATCTGATTAGTAAGTTTGCGGATGATAGTGATCTGATTAGTAAGTTTGCGGACGACTCTGGTCTGATTAGTAAGTTTGCGGATGATAGTGATCTGATTAGTAAGTTTGCGGATGATACTGATCTGATTAGTAAGTTTGCGGATGATAGTGATCTGATTAGTAAGTTTGCGGACGACTCTGGTCTGATTAGTAAGTTTGCGGATGATACTGATCTGATTAGTATGTTTGCGGATGACACTGATCTGATTTGTAAGTTTGCGGATGATACTGGTCTGATTAGTAAGTTTGCGGACGACACTGGTCTGATTAGTAAGTTTGCGGACGACACTGATCTGATTAGTAAGTTTGCGGACGACACTGATCTGATTAGTAAGTTTGTGGACGACACTGATCTGATTAGTAAGTTTGTGGATGATACTGGTCTGATTAGTAAGTTTGTGGACGACACTGATCTGATTAGTAAGTTTGCGGACGACACTGATCTGATTAGTAAGTTTGCGGATGATACTGATCTGATTAGTAAGTTTGCGGATGACACTGATCTGATTAGTAAGTTTGTGGACGACACTGATCTGATTAGTAAGTTTGCGGATATTAGTGATCTGATTAGTATGTTTGCGGATGACACTGATCTGATTAGTAAGTTTGCGGATGATACTGGTCTGATTAGTAAGTTTGCGGATGATACTGATCTGATTAGTAAGTTTGCGGATGACACTGATCTGATTAGGAAGTTTGCGGATGATACTGGTCTGATTAGTAAGTTTGCGGATGACACTGATCTGATTAGTAAGTTTGCGGATGATACTGGTCTGATTAGTAAGTTTGCGGATGATACTGGTCTGATTAGTAAGTTTGCGGATGACACTGATCTGATTAGTAAGTTTGCGGATGATACTGATCTGATTAGTAAGTTTGCGGACGACACTGGTCTGATTAGTAAGTTTGGGGACGACACTGATCTGATTAGTAAGTTTGCGGACGACATTGATCTGATTAGTAAGTTTGTGGACGACACTGATCTGATTAGTAAGTTTGCGGATGATACTGGTCTGATTAGTAAGTTTGGGGACGACACTGATCTGATTAGTAAGTTTGCGGATGATACTGATCTGATTAGTAAGTTTGTGGACGACTCTGATCTGATTAGTAAGTTTGCGGATGATACTGATCTGATTAGTAAGTTTGCGGACGACTCTGATCTGATTAGTAAGTTTGCGGATGATACTGATCTGATTTGTAAGTTTGTGGATGACACTGATCTGATTAGTAAGTTTGCGGACGACACTGGTCTGATTAGTAAGTTTGCGGATGATACTGGTCTGATTAGTAAGTTTGTGGATGACACTGATCTGATTAGTAAGTTTGCGGACGACACTGGTCTGATTAGTAAGTTTGCGGATGATACTGGTCTGATTAGTAAGTTTGCGGATGATACTGATCTGATTAGTAAGTTTGCGGATGATACTGATCTGATTAGTAAGTTTGTGGATGACACTGATCTGATTAGTAAGTTTGCGGACGACACTGGTCTGATTAGTAAGTTTGCGGATGATACTGGTCTGATTAGTAAGTTTGCGGATGATACTGGTCTGATTAGTAAGTTTGCGGACGACTCTGATCTGATTAGTAAGTTTGCGGATGATACTGATCTGATTAGTAAGTTTGCGGATGACACTGATCTGATTAGTAAGTTTGGGGACGACACTGGTCTGATTAGTAAGTTTGGGGACGACACTGATCTGATTAGTAAGTTTGGGGACGACACTGATCTGATTAGTAAGTTTGCGGATGATACTGGTCTGATTAGTAAGTTTGCGGACGACTCTGATCTGATTAGTAAGTTTGCGGATGATACTGATCTGATTAGTAAGTTTGCGGACGACACTGGTCTGATTAGTAAGTTTGGGGACGACACTGATCTGATTAGTAAGTTTGGGGACGACACTGATCTGATTAGTAAGTTTGCGGATGATACTGGTCTGATTAGTAAGTTTGCGGATGACACTGGTCTGATTAGTAAGTTTGCGGATGACACTGATCTGATTAGTAAGTTTGCGGATGACACTGATCTGATTAGTAAGTTTGCGGATGATACTGATCTGATTAGTAAGTTTGCGGATGATACTGATCTGATTAGTAAGTTTGCGGATGACACTGGTCTGATTAGTAAGTTTGCGGACGACACTGATCTGATTTGTAAGTTTGCGGACGACACTGATCTGATTAGTAAGTTTGCGGATGATACTGGTCTGATTAGTAAGTTTGTGGACGACACTGATCTGATTAGTAAGTTTGCGGATGATACTGGTCTGATTAGTAAGTTTGTGGACGACACTGATCTGATTAGTAAGTTTGCGGATGATACTGGTCTGATTAGTAAGTTTGCGGATGATACTGGTCTGATTAGTAAGTTTGGGGACGACTCTGGTCTGATTAGTAAGTTTGCGGATGACACTGATCTGATTAGTAAGTTTGCGGATGATACTGGTCTGATTAGTAAGTTTGCGGACGACACTGATCTGATTAGTAAGTTTGCGGATGATACTGGTCTGATTAGTAAGTTTGCGGATGATACTGGTCTGATTAGTAAGTTTGGGGACGACTCTGGTCTGATTAGTAAGTTTGTGGATGATACTGATCTGATTAGTAAGTTTGCGGATGATACTGATCTGATTAGTAACTTTGCGGACGACTCTGGTCTGATTAGTAAGTTTGCGGATGATACTGATCTGATTAGTAAGTTTGCGGATGATACTGATCTGATTAGTAAGTTTGCGGATGATACTGATCTGATTAGTAAGTTTGCGGATGATACTGATCTGATTAGTAAGTTTGCGGATGACACTGATCTGATTAGTAAGTTTGCGGACGATACTGATCTGATTAGTAAGTTTGCGGATGATACTGATCTGATTAGTAAGTTTGCGGATGATACTGATCTGATTTGTAAGTTTGCGGATGATACTGATCTGATTAGTAAGTTTGCGGATGATACTGATCTGATTTGTAAGTTTGCGGATGATACTGATCTGATTTGTAAGTTTGGGGATGACACTGATCTGATTAGTAAGTTTGCGGATGATACTGATCTGATTAGTAAGTTTGGGGATGACACTGATCTGATTAGTAAGTTTGCGGATGATACTGATCTGATTAGTAAGTTTGCGGATGATACTGATCTGATTAGTAAGTTTGCGGATGATACTGATCTGATTAGTAAGTTTGGGGATGACACTGATCTGATTAGTAATTTTGCGGATGACACTGATCTGATTTGTAAGTTTGCGGATGATACTGATCTGATTAGTAAGTTTGGGGATGACACTGATCTGATTAGTAAGTTTGCGGATGATACTGATCTGATTAGTAAGTTTGCGGATGATACTGATCTGATTTGTAAGTTTGCGGATGATACTGATCTGATTAGTAAGTTTGCGGATGATACTGATCTGATTAGTAAGTTTGCGGATGATACTGGTCTGATTAGTAAGTTTGCGGATGATACTGATCTGATTAGTAAGTTTGCGGATGATACTGGTCTGATTAGTAAGTTTGCAGATGATACTGATCTGATTAGTAAGTTTGCGGATGATACTGGTCTGATTAGTAAGTTTGCGGATGACACTGATCTGATTAGTAAGTTTGCGGATGATACTGGTCTGATTAGTAAGTTTGCGGATGATACTGGTCTGATTTGTAAGTTTGCGGATGATACTGATCTGATTAGTAAGTTTGCGGATGATACTGATCTGATTTGTAAGTTTGCGGATGATACTGGTCTGATTAGTAAGTTTGCGGATGATACTGATCTGATTAGTAAGTTTGCGGATGATACTGATCTGATTAGTAAGTTTGCGGATGATACTGATCTGATTTGTAAGTTTGCGGATGATACTGGTCTGATTAGTAAGTTTGCGGATGATACTGATCTGATTAGTAAGTTTGCGGATGATACTGGTCTGATTAGTAAGTTTGCGGATGATACTGGTCTGATTTGTAAGTTTGGGGACGACTCTGATCTGATTAGTAAGTTTGCGGATGATACTGGTCTGATTAGTAAGTTTGCGGATGATACTGGTCTGATTAGTAAGTTTGGGGACGACACTGATCTGATTAGTAAGCTTGCGGATGATACTGATCTGATTAGTAAGTTTGCGGATGATACTGATCTGATTAGTAAGTTTGCGGATGATACTGGTCTGATTAGTAAGTTTGCGGATGATACTGGTCTGATTAGTAAGTTTGCGGATGACACTGATCTGATTAGTAAGTTTGCGGATGATACTGATCTGATTAGTAAGTTTGCGGATGATACTGATCTGATTAGTAAGTTTGCGGACGACTCTGGTCTGATTAGTAAGTTTGTGGACGACACTGATCTGATTAGTAAGTTTGCGGATGATACTGATCTGATTAGTAAGTTTGCGGATGATACTGGTCTGATTAGTAAGTTTGCGGATGATACTGGTCTGATTAGTAAGTTTGCGGATGACACTGATCTGATTAGTAAGTTTGCGGATGATACTGATCTGATTAGTAAGTTTGCGGATGATACTGATCTGATTAGTAAGTTTGCGGATGATACTGATCTGATTTGTAAGTTTGCGGACGACTCTGGTCTGATTAGTAAGTTTGTGGACGACACTGATCTGATTAGTAAGTTTGCGGATGATACAGATCTGATTAGTAAGTTTGCGGACGACACTGATCTGATTAGTAAGTTTGCGGATGACACTGGTCTGATTAGTAAGTTTGCGGATGATACTGGTCTGATTAGTAAGTTTGCGGATGATACTGATCTGATTAGTAAGTTTGCGGATGATACTGATCTGATTAGTAAGTTTGCGGATGACACTGGTCTGATTAGTAAGTTTGCGGATGATACTGGTCTGATTAGTAAGTTTGCGGATGATACTGATCTGATTAGTAAGTTTGCGGATGATACTGATCTGATTAGTAAGTTTGGGGATGACACTGATCTGATTAGTAAGTTTGCGGATGACACTGATCTGATTAGTAAGTTTGCGGATGATAGTGATCTGATTAGTAAGTTTGCGGACGACTCTGGTCTGATTAGTAAGTTTGCGGATGATAGTGATCTGATTAGTAAGTTTGCGGATGATACTGATCTGATTAGTAAGTTTGCGGATGATAGTGATCTGATTAGTAAGTTTGCGGACGACTCTGGTCTGATTAGTAAGTTTGCGGATGATACTGATCTGATTAGTATGTTTGCGGATGACACTGATCTGATTTGTAAGTTTGCGGATGATACTGGTCTGATTAGTAAGTTTGCGGATGACACTGATCTGATTAGTAAGTTTGCGGATGATACTGGTCTGATTAGTAAGTTTGCGGACGACACTGATCTGATTAGTAAGTTTGCGGACGACACTGATCTGATTAGTAAGTTTGTGGACGACACTGATCTGATTAGAAAGTTTGCGGATGATACTGATCTGATTAGTAAGTTTGCGGATGATACTGATCTGATTAGTAAGTTTGTGGACGACACTGATCTGATTAGTAAGTTTGCGGACGATACTGATCTGATTAGTAAGTTTGCGGATGATACTGATCTGATTAGTAAGTTTGCGGATGATACTGATCTGATTAGTAAGTTTGTGGATGATACTGGTCTGATTAGTAAGTTTGTGGACGACACTGATCTGATTAGTAAGTTTGCGGACGACACTGATCTGATTAGTAAGTTTGCGGATGATACTGATCTGATTAGTAAGTTTGCGGATGACACTGATCTGATTAGTAAGTTTGTGGACGACACTGATCTGATTAGTAAGTTTGCGGATATTAGTGATCTGATTAGTATGTTTGCGGATGACACTGATCTGATTAGTAAGTTTGCGGATGATACTGGTCTGATTAGTAAGTTTGCGGATGATACTGATCTGATTAGTAAGTTTGCGGATGACACTGATCTGATTAGTAAGTTTGCGGATGACACTGATCTGATTAGTAAGTTTGCGGATGACACTGATCTGATTAGTAAGTTTGCGGATGATACTGGTCTGATTAGTAAGTTTGCGGATGATACTGATCTGATTAGTAAGTTTGCGGATGATACTGGTCTGATTAGTAAGTTTGCGGATGACACTGATCTGATTAGTAAGTTTGCGGATGATACTGATCTGATTAGTAAGTTTGCGGACGACACTGGTCTGATTAGTAAGTTTGGGGACGACACTGATCTGATTAGTAAGTTTGCGGACGACACTGATCTGATTAGTAAGTTTGTGGACGACACTGATCTGATTAGTAAGTTTGCGGATGATACTGGTCTGATTAGTAAGTTTGGGGACGACACTGATCTGATAGTAAGTTTGTGGACGACTCTGATCTGATTAGTAAGTTTGCGGATGATACTGATCTGATTAGTAAGTTTGCGGACGACTCTGATCTGATTAGTAAGTTTGCGGATGATACTGATCTGATTAGTAAGTTTGCGGACGACACTGGTCTGATTAGTAAGTTTGCGGATGATACTGGTCTGATTAGTAAGTTTGCGGATGATACTGGTCTGATTAGTAAGTTTGCGGACGACTCTGATCTGATTAGTAAGTTTGCGGATGATACTGATCTGATTAGTAAGTTTGCGGACGACACTGGTCTGATTAGTAAGTTTGGGGACGACACTGATCTGATTAGTAAGTTTGCGGATGACACTGATCTGATTAGTAAGTTTGCGGATGATACTGATCTGATTAGTAATTTTGCGGATGACACTGGTCTGATTAGTAAGTTTGCGGATGATACTGATCTGATTAGTAAGTTTGGGGATGACACTGATCTGATTAGTAAGTTTGCGGATGATACTGATCTGATTAGTAAGTTTGCGGATGATACTGATCTGATTTGTAAGTTTGCGGATGATACTGATCTGATTAGTAAGTTTGCGGATGATACTGATCTGATTAGTAAGTTTGCGGATGATACTGGTCTGATTAGTAAGTTTGCTGATGATACTGATCTGATTTGTAAGTTTGCGGATGATACTGATCTGATTAGTAAGTTTGCGGATGATACTGATCTGATTAGTAAGTTTGCGGATGATACTGGTCTGATTAGTAAGTTTGCAGATGATACTGATCTGATTAGTAAGTTTGCGGATGATACTGGTCTGATTAGTAAGTTTGCGGATGACACTGATCTGATTAGTAAGTTTGCGGATGATACTGGTCTGATTAGTAAGTTTGCGGATGATACTGGTCTGATTTGTAAGTTTGCGGATGATACTGATCTGATTAGTAAGTTTGCGGATGATACTGATCTGATTAGTAAGTTTGCGGATGATACTGATCTGATTAGTAAGTTTGCGGATGATACTGATCTGATTAGTAAGTTTGCGGATGATACTGATCTGATTTGTAAGTTTGCGGATGATACTGGTCTGATTAGTAAGTTTGCGGATGATACTGATCTGATTAGTAAGTTTGCGGATGATACTGGTCTGATTAGTAAGTTTGCGGATGATACTGGTCTGATTTGTAAGTTTGGGGACGACTCTGATCTGATTAGTAAGTTTGCGGATGATACTGGTCTGATTAGTAAGTTTGCGGATGATACTGGTCTGATTAGTAAGTTTGGGGACGACACTGATCTGATTAGTAAGCTTGCGGATGATACTGATCTGATTAGTAAGTTTGCGGATGATACTGGTCTGATTAGTAAGTTTGCGGATGATACTGGTCTGATTAGTAAGTTTGCGGATGACACTGATCTGATTAGTAAGTTTGCGGATGATACTGATCTGATTAGTAAGTTTGCGGATGATACTGATCTGATTAGTAAGTTTGCGGACGACTCTGGTCTGATTAGTAAGTTTGTGGACGACACTGATCTGATTAGTAAGTTTGCGGATGATACTGATCTGATTAGTAAGTTTGCGGATGATACTGGTCTGATTAGTAAGTTTGCGGATGATACTGGTCTGATTAGTAAGTTTGCGGATGACACTGATCTGATTAGTAAGTTTGCGGATGATACTGATCTGATTAGTAAGTTTGCGGATGATACTGATCTGATTAGTAAGTTTGCGGATGATACTGATCTGATTTGTAAGTTTGCGGACGACTCTGGTCTGATTAGTAAGTTTGTGGACGACACTGATCTGATTAGTAAGTTTGCGGATGATACAGATCTGATTAGTAAGTTTGCGGACGACACTGATCTGATTAGTAAGTTTGCGGATGACACTGGTCTGATTAGTAAGTTTGCGGATGATACTGGTCTGATTAGTAAGTTTGCGGATGATACTGATCTGATTAGTAAGTTTGCGGATGATACTGATCTGATTAGTAAGTTTGCGGATGACACTGGTCTGATTAGTAAGTTTGCGGATGATACTGGTCTGATTAGTAAGTTTGCGGATGATACTGATCTGATTAGTAAGTTTGCGGATGATACTGATCTGATTAGTAAGTTTGGGGATGACACTGATCTGATTAGTAAGTTTGCGGATGACACTGATCTGATTAGTAAGTTTGCGGATGATAGTGATCTGATTAGTAAGTTTGCGGACGACTCTGGTCTGATTAGTAAGTTTGCGGATGATAGTGATCTGATTAGTAAGTTTGCGGATGATACTGATCTGATTAGTAAGTTTGCGGATGATAGTGATCTGATTAGTAAGTTTGCGGACGACTCTGGTCTGATTCGTAAGTTTGCGGATGATACTGATCTGATTAGTATGTTTGCGGATGACACTGATCTGATTTGTAAGTTTGCGGATGATACTGGTCTGATTAGTAAGTTTGCGGATGACACTGATCTGATTAGTAAGTTTGCGGATGATACTGGTCTGATTAGTAAGTTTGCGGACGACACTGATCTGATTAGTAAGTTTGCGGACGACACTGATCTGATTAGTAAGTTTGTGGACGACACTGATCTGATTAGTAAGTTTGCGGATGATACTGATCTGATTAGTAAGTTTGCGGATGATACTGATCTGATTAGTAAGTTTGTGGACGACACTGATCTGATTAGTAAGTTTGCGGACGATACTGATCTGATTAGTAAGTTTGCGGATGATACTGATCTGATTAGTAAGTTTGCGGATGATACTGATCTGATTAGTAAGTTTGTGGATGATACTGGTCTGATTAGTAAGTTTGTGGACGACACTGATCTGATTAGTAAGTTTGCGGACGACACTGATCTGATTAGTAAGTTTGCGGATGATACTGATCTGATTAGTAAGTTTGCGGATGACACTGATCTGATTAGTAAGTTTGTGGACGACACTGATCTGATTAGTAAGTTTGCGGATATTAGTGATCTGATTAGTATGTTTGCGGATGACACTGATCTGATTAGTAAGTTTGCGGATGATACTGGTCTGATTAGTAAGTTTGCGGATGATACTGATCTGATTAGTAAGTTTGCGGATGACACTGATCTGATTAGTAAGTTTGCGGATGACACTGATCTGATTAGTAAGTTTGCGGATGACACTGATCTGATTAGTAAGTTTGCGGATGATACTGGTCTGATTAGTAAGTTTGCGGATGATACTGATCTGATTAGTAAGTTTGCGGATGATACTGGTCTGATTAGTAAGTTTGCGGATGACACTGATCTGATTAGTAAGTTTGCGGATGATACTGATCTGATTAGTAAGTTTGCGGACGACACTGGTCTGATTAGTAAGTTTGGGGACGACACTGATCTGATTAGTAAGTTTGCGGACGACACTGATCTGATTAGTAAGTTTGTGGCGACACTGATCTGATTAGTAAGTTTGCGGATGATACTGGTCTGATTAGTAAGTTTGGGGACGACACTGATCTGATAGTAAGTTTGTGGACGACTCTGATCTGATTAGTAAGTTTGCGGATGATACTGATCTGATTAGTAAGTTTGCGGACGACTCTGATCTGATTAGTAAGTTTGCGGATGATACTGATCTGATTAGTAAGTTTGCGGACGACACTGGTCTGATTAGTAAGTTTGCGGATGATACTGGTCTGATTAGTAAGTTTGCGGATGATACTGGTCTGATTAGTAAGTTTGCGGACGACTCTGATCTGATTAGTAAGTTTGCGGATGATACTGATCTGATTAGTAAGTTTGCGGACGACACTGGTCTGATTAGTAAGTTTGGGGACGACACTGATCTGATTAGTAAGTTTGCGGATGACACTGATCTGATTAGTAAGTTTGCGGATGATACTGATCTGATTAGTAAGTTTGCGGATGACACTGGTCTGATTAGTAAGTTTGCGGACGACACTGATCTGATTTGTAAGTTTGCGGACGACTCTGATCTGATTAGTAAGTTTGCGGATGATACTGGTCTGATTAGTAAGTTTGTGGACGACACTGATCTGATTAGTAAGTTTGCGGATGATACTGGTCTGATTAGTAAGTTTGTGGACGACACTGATCTGATTAGTAAGTTTGCGGATGATACTGGTCTGATTAGTAAGTTTACGGATGATACTGGTCTGATTAGTAAGTTTGGGGACGACTCTGGTCTGATTAGTAAGTTTGCGGATGACACTGATCTGATTAGTAAGTTTGCGGATGATACTGGTCTGATTAGTAAGTTTGCGGACGACACTGATCTGATTAGTAAGTTTGCGGATGATACTGGTCTGATTAGTAAGTTTGCGGATGATACTGGTCTGATTAGTAAGTTTGGGGACGACTCTGGTCTGATTAGTAAGTTTGCGGATGATACTGATCTGATTAGTAAGTTTGGGGACGACTCTGCTCTGATTAGTAAGTTTGTGGACGACACTGATCTGATTAGTAAGTTTGCGGATGATACTGGTCTGATTAGTAAGTTTGGGGACGACTCTGGTCTGATTAGTAAGTTTGTGGACGACACTGATCTGATTAGTAAGTTTGCGGATGATACTGGTCTGATTAGTAAGTTTGTGGACGACACTGATCTGATTAGTAAGTTTGCGGATGATACTGGTCTGATTAGTAAGTTTGCGGATGATACTGGTCTGATTAGTAAGTTTGGGGACGACTCTGGTCTGATTAGTAAGTTTGCGGATGATACTGGTCTGATTAGTAAGTTTGCGGACGACACTGATCTGATTAGTAAGTTTGCGGATGATACTGATCTGATTAGTAAGTTTGCGGATGATACTGGTCTGATTAGTAAGTTTGCGGACGACACTGGTCTGATTAGTAAGTTTGCGGATGATACTGATCTGATTAGTAAGTTTGCGGATGATACTGGTCTGATTAGTAAGTTTGTGGATGATAATGGTCTGATTAGTAAGTTTGCGGACGACTCTGATCTGATTAGTAAGTTTGCGGACGACACTGATCTGATTAGTAAGTTTGCGGATGATACTGATCTGATTAGTAAGTTTGCGGACGACACTGGTCTGATTAGTAAGTTTGGGGATGATACTGATCTGATTAGTAAGTTTGCGGACGACTCTGGTCTGATTAGTAAGTTTGCGGATGATACTGATCTGATTAGTAAGTTTGCGGATGACACTGATCTGATTGGTAAGTTTGCGGATGATACTGATCTGATTAGTAAGTTTGCGGATGATACTGATCTGATTAGTAAGTTTGCGGATGATACTGGTCTGATTAGTAAGTTTGCGGATGATACTGATCTGATTAGTAAGTTTGCGGACGACACTGGTCTGATTAGTAAGTTTGTGGACGACACTGATCTGATTAGTAAGTTTGCGGATGATACTGATCTGATTAGTAAGTTTGTGGACGACTCTGGTCTGATTAGTAAGTTTGCGGATGATACTGATCTGATTAGTAAGTTTGCGGATGATACTGGTCTGATTAGTAAGTTTGCGGACGACACTGATCTGATTAGTAAGTTTGCCGATGATACTGATCTGATTAGTAAGTTTGCGGATGATACTGGTCTGATTAGTAAGTTTGCGGATGATACTGATCTGATTAGTAAGTTTGCGGATGATACTGATCTGATTAGTAAGTTTGCGGATGATACTGATCTGATTAGTAAGTTTGCGGATGATACTGATCTGATTAGTAAGTTTGCGGATGACACTGGTCTGATTAGTAAGTTTGCGGACGACGCTGATCTGATTAGTAAGTTTGCGGATGATACTGGTCTGATTAGTAAGTTTGCGGATGACACTGGTCTGATTAGTACGTTTGTGGACGACACTGATCTGATTAGTAAGTTTGCGGATGATACTGATCTGATTAGTAAGTTTGCGGACGACACTGATCTGATTAGTAAGTTTGCGGATGATACTGGTCTGATTAGTAAGTTTGGGGACGACTCTGGTCTGATTAGTAAGTTTGCGGATGATACTGGTCTGATTAGTAAGTTTGCGGATGATACTGGTCTGATTAGTAAGTTTGCGGATGATACTGATCTGATTAGTAAGTTTGCGGATGATACTGGTCTGATTAGTAAGTTTGGGGACGACTCTGGTCTGATTAGTAAGTTTGCGGATGATACTGATCTGATTAGTAAGTTTGCGGATGATACTGGTCTGATTAGTAAGTTTGCGGACGACACTGGTCTGATTAGTAAGTTTGCGGATGATACTGATCTGATTAGTAAGTTTGCGGATGACACTGGTCTGATTAGTAAGTTTGCGGATGACACTGGTCTGATTAGTAAGTTTGCGGATGACACTGATCTGATTAGTAAGTTTGCGGATGATACTGGTCTGATTAGTAAGTTTGGGGACGACTCTGGTCTGATTAGTAAGTTTGCGGATGATACTGGTCTGATTAGTAAGTTTGCGGATGACACTGGTCTGATTAGTAAGTTTGCGGATGATACTGATCTGATTAGTAAGTTTGCGGATGATACTGGTCTGATTAGTAAGTTTGCGGATGACACTGGTCTGATTAGTAAGTTTGCGGATGATACTGATCTGATTAGTAAGTTTGCGGATGATACTGGTCTGATTAGTAAGTTTGCGGATGACACTGGTCTGATTAGTACGTTTGCGGATGATACTGATCTGATTAGTAAGTTTGCGGACGACACTGATCTGATTAGTAAGTTTGCGGATGACACTGGTCTGATTAGTAAGTTTGCGGACGACTCAAAGGTTGGTGGAATTGCGGATCTCTCTCTGTCTGTCTCTCACTCTGTCTATCTTTCTGTCTCTCTGTCTCTCTATGTCGCTCTCTCTCTCTGTCTCTCTCTTTCTGTCTCTCTCTTTCTATAAATGATTTGGAGGAAAATGTAACTGGTCTGATTAGTAAGTTTGCAGACGACACAATGGTTGGTGGAATTGCGGATAGCGATGAGGACTGTCTGAGGATACAGCAGGATTTAGATTGTCTGGAGACTTGGGCGGAGAGATGGCAGATGGAGTTTAATCCGGACAAATGTGAGGTAATGCATTTTGGAAGGTCTAATGCAGGTAGGGAATATACAGTGAATGGTACAACCCTCAAGAGTATTGACAGTCAGAGAGATCTAGGTGTACAGGTCCACGGGTCACTGAAAGGGGCAACACAGTTGGAGAAGGTAGTCAAGAAGGCATACGGCATGCTTGCCTTCATTGGCCGGGGCATTGAGTCTAAAAATTGGAAAGTCATGTTGCAGCTGTATAGAACCTTAGTTAGGCCACACTTGGAGTATAGTGTTCAATTCTGGTCGCCACACTACCAGAAGGATGTGGAGGCTTTAGAGAAGGTGCAGATGAGATTTACCAGGATGTTGCCTGGTATGGAGGGCATTAATTTTGAGGAGAGTTTGAACAAACTTGGTTTGTTCTCACTGGAACAAAGGAGGTTGAGGGGCGACCTGATAGAGGTCTACAAAATTATGAGGGGCATAGACAGAGTGGATAGTCAGAGGCTTTTCCCCAGGGTAGAGGGGTCAATTACTAGGGGGCATAGGTTTAAGGTGAGAGGGGCAAGGTTGAGAGGAGATGTACGAGGCAAGTTTTTTACACAGAGGGTAGTGGGTGCCTGGAACTCGCTACCGGAGGAGGTAGTGGAAGCAGGGACGATAGTGACATTTAAGGGGCATCTTGACAAATATATGAATAGGATGGGAATAGAAGGATACGGACCCAGGAAGTGTAGAAGATTGTAGTTTAGTCGGGCAGCATGGTCGGCACGGGCTTGGAGGGCCGAAGGGCCTGTTCCTGTGCTGTACATTTCTTTGTTCTTTGTAACAGCATTATGCCATCGCCCCCTATCTGGCTGCATCACAGCCTGGGTACGGCAACTGCTCGGCCTTAAGTAAGTAACTTCAGAGAGCCGTGAACACCGCCCAGTCCATCACACAAACCTGCCTCCCATCCACTGACTCTGTCTACACCTCCCGCTGCCTGGGGAAAGCGGGCAGCACAATCAAAGACCCTTCCCACCCGGCTTACTCACTCTTCCAACTTCTTCCATCGGGCAGGAGACGTGAAAGTCTCAGAACACGCACGAACAGACTCAAAAACAGCTTCTTCCCCGCTGTCACCAGACTCCTAAATGACCCTCTTGTGGACTGACCTGATTTCTTCACACATCTTCTCTACTGAGTAGTATACACTCCGTATGATTCACCTGATGTCTGTGTCTATGTATTTACATTGTGTATTTATGTGTGTCCTAATCACGGTAGCATAATGGTTAGCATTGTGAATTCACTGCTCCAGGGTCCCAGGTTCGATTCCGGCTTGGGTCACTGTCTGTGCGGAGTCTGCACATTCTCCCCGTGTGTGCGTGGGTTTCCTCCGGGTGCTCCAGTTTCCTCCCACAGTCCAAAGGTGTGCAGGTTAGGTGGATTGGCCATGATAAATTGCCCTGAGTGACCAAAAAAGGTTGGGAGGGGTTATTGGGTTAAGGGGTTAGGGTGGAAGTGAGGGCTTAAGTGGGTCGGTGCAGACTCGATGGGCCGAATGGCCTCCTTCTGCACTGTATATTCTATGTTTTTCATGTATGGAATGATCTGTCTGGACTGTACACAGAACACCTCGGTACACGTGACAATAAATCCAAATCCAATCCAATTCTTTCAAACAGAGATGAGGAGGAATTTCTTCAGCCAGAGGGTGGGGAATCTATGGAACTCTTTGCCGCAGAAGGCTGTGGAGGCCAAATCACTGAGTGTCTTTAAGACAGAGATAGATAGGTTCCTGATTAATAAGGGGATCAGGGGTTATGGGGAAAGGCAGGAGAATGGGGATGAGAAAATATCAGCCATGATTGAAGGGCGGAGCAGACTCGATGGGCCGAGTGGCCTAATTCTGCTCCTATGTCTTATGGTCTAATAGTGCCCCGTTTACCACAATCGGGGGAATCCCTGGTTGAGGGAAAAGGCAGACATGTCAAAAGCAATGTTTGCAAAGGGAGCATCGCCAGAACAGAAGGAGTGGGACACACTGGGAGAATGGGGCGGAGACATGACGGGGAGCGTAACAGGAGGAGCTGTAGTTTGGAATTGTGCTGGGCAGTGTTCCATCAGAAATACAGGCAAGAGGGGTGAGAAAGGCGAGGAGCCGTGTCAGAAATAGACTTGTGAAGGTGAGGGGTTGGGGGAGGGCGAATCTGAATCAAAACTGATCAATTCTTTCAAGATGAGATCCTGAAATGACACTGATTCCGTCACAGTCGTCGCAGAGAAACGGCTGTGGGGCTAGTGGGAGGAAACCCACGCAGACACGGGGAGAACGTGCAGACTCCGCACAGACAGTGACCCAAGCCGGGAATCGTCATGGACCCTGGTGCTGCGAAGCAACAGTGCTAACCTCTGCGCCCACGCGCCCTCAGGGCTGTGAGACAAATTCTGACCCAGCCGGGAACAACCGAAAGACAAGGCAGATGGGCAGTATCAGAGGCCCCAAAATTCAATGATTGGGAATATGTTATCGGTGGGTCAGTATCAAATACTCACTGTTAAATTAATCCGCCTTCCCTGTGTTTCGGGCTGTGTGTCAGGGCCTGCTATGCTGCCCGTATATCCCCCGGGAAGGAATCGAAGGGGGGGGCTGGACATCCCGGGCTGGATTCTGCTGTAGCTCGGTGTCTACAGAGTGACAAAGCCAGGCCGTTTTCCTCCCAGAGAAAGTTACAGCCAATATTTATAAAGACTAGAATTGGTTGATTAAAATGCTGTAATTGAAATGGGAATTGTAATGATAATTGAAGAATAAATGTGTGATTAGAGTTTTATTGTTGTCCTCTGTTGCCATGGAAGCCAGCTCCTTCGCTTCCATCGCCACCGTCTGCAGTGGTGTACCCAGGCGGGATGATACCGCTGTAATGATACGTATATTGACTGGGATGTAAAGGGTTAACAAGTTCATGATAATGCTTCAAAGCACTAGAGGGAACCACAGAACAGTCATATAAATATCAGGGGCTGGATTCTCCCACAATGGCCAAGAGTTCACTTCCACTGAGTCCGCAACCGTCACGCGAGCTTCCCAACCGGCGATACCAGATTAGTTGCGTGCCGTCGGGAACCGGGCTGGTCGGGAGCGGAGGATCGCTGGACCGGCGTCTGGCAATGGGCACTCCGCCACCACGCCGATTCCCGGGTCCCGGAGACGCCCGATTTCAGCGTGAAATTGGATTCTCTGCACCGAACACGATTTCGCTGCGGGGGATCCTGCTCCCTGTGACTAGGGGATTCTGGGATTAGAAGATGATTGGATGATTGGGAATTAAGAGTTAGGAGAGAGCTGGAAGAGGGCCAGGCAGAGAGAGCAGTTGTGTACTTGAGAGTTCTGTAAATTAGAGAGAGCGTGGTTTTAGACAATAACCTTCTACTTTCGGAATGTGAACGAATCTTTGTTAGTAGTGTAATAAATTTATAGTTTTGTTTGTTAACAAAGCTTTCTGTTCTTTATTCAACACTACGCATCCGAGCCACCCAGGTAAAGCAGAATGGGGATACAACAATCACAAAGTCAGAATTCCTCCCAAAGGCACTGTCCCACTCATCAGGCAGAGGCAGTTCTCCCAGCCCCCAGCAGCTCCACACAATGGACGGGTGTGTTTGTTGCAGGTCAGTGATCTCAGTCCCAGGACACGGCTGCTCGAGACCTTGAGGGTTGGCCAACCTACTTCATCTGCTCCTTCAATGCCCTTCCCTCCAGCAAGTAGGAATATTTGGTGATAATCACACAGTGTTGAGCACCATTCCTGCCTCCTCAGACACCGATACCGTCTGTGTTCACAAGAGAGTAAGAACTGGACCATATTCAGACTTTGGCTGGAAAATGCCAAAGGAACGTTCGCACCACACACGTGCCAGGCGATGACCAAACCAACGCGAGAATCTATCTCCCCGGACGCTGATTGTCAGCTTCACCGCTTTATCCCACACTGTCAACTTGCTGGGGGTTTACCATTGATCAGGAATTGCTCAGGAACAACCCTATACATAAAAACATAGAAAATACAAGCAGGAGGAGGCCATTCGGCCCTTCGAGCCTGCTCCCCCATTCATTATGATCATGGCTGATCATCACGTTCAACACCCTGATCCCCCTCTCCCCATATCCCTTCATCCCTTTAGCCCCAAGAGCGAAATCTAATTCCTGCTTGAAATTACAACGTTATCCTCGACTACTTTCTGTGGGAGTGAATTCCACAGATTCACCGCTCTCTGGGTGAAGAAATTTCTCCTCACCTCAGTCCTGAAAGGTTTACCCCTTGTCCTCAAACTATGACCCCTAGTTCTGGACTCCCCCACCATCGGGAACATTCTTTCTGAATCTACTCTGTCCAATCCTGTTAGAATTTTACAAGTTTCTATGAGATCCCCTCTCACTCTTCCAACCTCCAAATAATATAATCCTAACCGACTTAATCTCTCCTCATATGACAGTCCCGCCATCCCAGGGATCAGTCTGGTAAACCCTATGCACTCCCTCCACAGCAAGAACATCCTTCCTCAGGTAAGGACACCAAAACTGCCCACAATACTCCAGGTGTGGCCTCACCAATGCCCTGTCCCATTGCAGTAAAATATCTCTATTCCGATACTCCAATCCTCTCGCTATGAAGGCCAACATACCATTTGCCTTCTTCCCTGCCTGTTGTACCTGCGCGCTTACTTTCAGCGACTGATGCACGAGGACACCAAGGTCTCGCTGAGTATCCGCTTCTACCAATTTACTCCCAAATAATAATCTGCCTATTTTTGCTCCCGAAGTGGCTGACCTCATATTGTCCACATTATACTGCATCTGCCGTGCATCTGCCCACTCACTCAGCCTGTCCAAATCCCACTGAAGCATCTCTGTATCCTCCTCACAGCTCACCCTCACACCCAACTTTGTATCATCCGCAGATTTGGAGATAATACATTTAGTTCCCTCATCCAAATCATTAATATATAAAGTGAACACTTGGGGTCCAAGCACAGATCCCTGCGGTACCCCACTAGTCACTGCCTATCTATAATATATGCTTTAATATATGCATTGCTTACAGGAGCAGTGCAGAAGCTGGGAGAGTAACACAACAAAGCTGCCTCTGTCCAATAGGTGCTGAAGAATTGGGACTGTGTTTTTGTGAGGAGTTCTGTGTTGGGACTGTGTTTTTGTGAGGAGTTCTGTGTTGGGACTGTGTTTTTGAGGGAAATCCTGGTTGGAATTCTCCCATCCGAATGCAGAGTGTTGACGCCGTTGTAAATACTGGAGAGTTTAATGACGGCGTCCTCTGACCGCTAAGTGTAGCGATCCTCTGCCTTGCAGGGGGCCAGCACGGCACTGGAGTGATCCACCGCACTCCAGCTGCCAATAGCGGCGTCAAATGTGCGCCGCGGGTCTGCAAATGCGCGCATGCGCGATAGCGTCCTTCTCCGCGCTGGCCCCGACGCAACATGGCGTAGGGTTAAAGGGGCCAGTGCAGAGCAAAATAGGCCCCCACCACGAGAGGCCGGCCCGCCGATCGGTAGCCCCCGATCGCGGGCCAGGCCGCGGTGGAGGCCCCCCCAGGGTCGGACACCCGCCCCCCACCCACCAGGCCACCCGACAGGATGGGTGTCGAGGTCCCGCTGGGTAAGACCAGATGTGAACGGCGCCGGCGAGACTCGGGCTTCGTTGGGCGGCCACTCGACCCACCCGAACGGAGAAACACCGGGGGGGGGGGCGGGGTGATGACCGGCGGCGTGCCGACCGAGAAGGCTCCAATGGCGGCCATTCTCCGCTCACCGGAGAATCGGCCGACCGCGTCAGGGCGGGTTCATGCGAATTGCACTCGGCCCCGTGATTCTACGACCTGGCGTGGGCTGAGAGAATCTCGCCCATTGGAACTGTGTTTTTGGGAGGAGTTCTGTGTTGGGACTGTGTTTTTGGGAGGCGTTCTGTGTTGGGACTGTGCTTTTGGGAGGAGTTCTGTGTTGGGACTGTGCTTTTGGGAGGAGTTCTGTGTTGGGACTGTGCTTTTGGGAGGAGTTCTGTGTTGGGACTGTGCTTTTGGGAGGAGTTCTGTGTTGGGACTGCTTTTGGGAGGAGTTCTGTGTTGGGACTGTGTTTTTGGGAGGAGTTCTGTGTTGGGACTGTGCTTTTGGGAGTTCTGTGTTGGGACTGTGCTTTTGGGATGAGCTCTGTGTTGGGACTGTGCTTTTGGGAGGAGTTCTGTGTTGGAACTGTGTTTTTGGGAGGTGTTCTTTGTTGGGACTGTGTTTTTGGGAGGAGTTCTGTGTTGGAACTGTGTTTTTGGGAGGAGTTCTGTGTTGGGACTGTGTTTTTGGGAGGAGTTCTGTGTTGGGACCGTGCTTTTGGGAGGAGTTCTGTGTTGGGACTGTGTTTTTGGGAGGAGTTCTGTGTTGGGACTGTGCTTTTGGGAGGAGTTCTGTGTTGGGACTGTGTTTTTGGGAGGAGTTCTGTGTTGGAACTGTGTTTTTGGGAGGTGTTCTGTGTTGGGACTGTGTTTTTGGGAGGAGTTCTGTGTTGGAACTGTGTTTTTGGGAGGAGTTCTGTGTTGGGACTGTGTTTTTGGGAGGAGTTTGACATTTCTGATATTCTGTCTGGATAGACCCTCAATGTGCTGCAGACAGTGACGTTATTCACCATAACCTGTCTACTGTGACCTAATGCACAAGTCAGGGGTTTGATGGAATAATCGGCACTTCCTGGGTGCCAGCCTCCTCAACAACGTGCAAGGGGTTCGACAATGTCCAGGAAAAAGGAGCCCTTTGATTGGTACCAGCTCCACCATCGAATGGCAGCTGTGTACCATCGACAAGAGGCTACTTGACTGAACCGTTTGAGCTGGCAACCTCGCCAGCTCACTGGGGCAGGTACAGCAGGCACGTGCGAACCTCACCACCGGGCCACTCCCGTCAAAGTCACCGGCCAGTCACATGGGTCACATGGGCGTTCCTTCACCGTCACCGGGTCAATGTGGCAGAAAGACCAGCAACATGGCGGTTGGATAGACTTTTCCTTTGCCCCTGGTATCTTGGCACACTGTTTTCATACATTGAAGCATTTCCCCTTGTCCTTGAGCTGGGAGCACGTCCACATTAACCCTTACCAACTTTTACATTAACCCTTACCAACTTTTACATTAACCCTTACCAACTTTTACAGATACACCATAGAAAGCATCCTATCGGGCTGCATCACAGACTGGTATGGCAACTGCTCGGCCCAGGACCGCAAGAAACTTCAGAGTCGTGAACACCGCCCAGTCCATCACACAAACCTGCCTCCCATCCATTGACTCCACCTACACCTCCCGCTGCCTGGGGAAAGCGGGCAGCATAATCAAAGATCCCTCCCACCCGGCTTACTCGCTCGTCCATCGGGCAGGAGATACAGAAGTCTGAGAACACGCACGGACAGACTCAAAAGCAGCTTCTTCCCCTCTGTCACCAGACTCCTAAATGACCCTCTTATGGACTGACCTGATTAACACTACACCCTGTATGCTCCATCCGATGCCGGTGTTATGTCGTTATATTGTGTACCTTGTGTTGCCCTATTATGTATTTTCTTTTATTCCCTTTTCTTCCCATGTACTTAATGATCTGTTGAGCTGCTCGCAGAAAAACACTTTTCACTGTACCTTGGTACACGTGACAATAAACAAATCCAAATAGAGATTGACGTTGGATTTGACAACCTTGTGACTTTCCTTCCTGACAGAACAGCTGGCATCACCTTTGATCATTCAGAATCACGCCAAACTAATGAATCCCGTGGAGCTCAGGTGCATTGTGAAAATCGGAAAAGCCAGGAGCATACAGTGGGAGAAAAACAAGCAGAAGATCTTTGAAAGCAAACATTTAAAAATGGAATATGACAGCAGCACGTTGTTTATCGAAAAAATGACAATATCGGATTGTGGCACGTACACCTGTATCGTGACAAACAACGTCAGTAGCAGTGCCAACTCATTCTTCCTCACCGCTGATGGTAGGTTTCACACCATCATACAGTGTGGGAGACACAGGGTTAAACTGTGACTGTACTGGGTAATGTTTCACAGTCTGATACAGTGTGGGAGACACAGGGTTATACTGTGACTGTACTGGGTAATGTTTCACAGTCTGATACAGTGTGGGAAACATGGTTATACTGTGACTGTACTGGGTAATGTTTCACAGTCTGATACAGTGTGGGAGACACAATGTTGTACTGTGACTGTACTGGGTAATGTTTCACAGTCTGATACAGTGTGGGGTACACATGGTGAAACTGTGACTACTGGGTAATGTTTCACAGTCTGATACAGTGTGGGAGACACAGGGTTATACTGTGACTGTACTGGGTAATGTTTCACAGTCTGATACAGTGTGGAGTACACAGGGTTATACTGTGACTGTACTGGGTAATGTTTCACACCATCATACAGTGTGGGAGACACAGGGTTATACTGTGACTGTACTGGGTAATGTTTCACAGTCTGATACAGTGTGGGAAACATGGTTATACTGTGACTGTACTGGGTAATGTTTCACAGTCTGATACAGTGTGGGAGACACAATGTTGTACTGTGACTGTACTGGGTAATGTTTCACAGTCTGATACAGTGTGGGGTACACATGGTGAAACTGTGACTACTGGGTAATGTTTCACAGTCTGATACAGTGTGGGAGACACAGGGTTATACTGTGACTGTACTGGGTAATGTTTCACAGTCTGATACAGTGTGGAGTACACAGGGTTATACTGTGACTGTACTGGGTAATGTTTCACACCATCATACAGTGTGGGAGACACAGGGTTATACTGTGACTGTACTGGGTAATGTTTCACAGTCTGATACAGTGTGGGAGACACGGTTATACTGTGACTGTACTGGGTAATGTTTCACAGTCTGATACAGTGTGGGGTACACAGGGTTATACTGTGACTGTACTGGGTAATGTTTCACAGTCTGATACAGTGTAGGAGACACAGGGTTGTACTGTGACTGTACTGGGTAATGTTTCACAGTCTGATACAGTGTGGGGTACACAGGGTTATACTGTGACTGTACTGGGTAATGTTTCACAGTTTGATACAGTGTGGGAGACACAGGGTTATACTGTGACTGTACTGGGTAATGTTTCACAGTCTGATACAGTGTGGGAGACATAGGGTTATACTGTGACTGGACTGGGTAATGTTTCACAGTCTGATACAGTGTGGGGTACACAGGGTGAAACTGTGACTGTACTGGGTAATGTTTCACAGTCTGATACAGTGTGGGAGACACAGGGTTATACTGTGACTGTACTGGGTAATGTTTCACAGTCTGATACAGTGTGGGAGACACAGGGTTAAACTGTGACTGTACTGGGTAATGTTTCACAGTCTGATACAGTGTGGGAGACACAGGGTTATACTGTGACTGTACTGGGTAATGTTTCACGGTCTGATACAGTGTGGGCGACACAGGGTTATACTGTGACTGGACTGGGTAATGTTTCACAGTCTGATACAGTGTGGGAGACACAGGGTTATACTGTGACTGGACTGGGTAATGTTTCACAGTCTGATACAGTGTGGGAGACACAGGGTTATACTGTGACTGTACTGGGTAATGGTTCACAGTCTGATACAGTGTGGGGTATACAGGGTTATACTGTGACTGTACTGGGTAATGTTTCACAGTCTGATACAGTGTGGGGTACACAGGGTTATACTGTGACTGTACTGGGTAATGTTTCACAGTCTGATACAGTGTGGGGTACACAGGGTTATACTGTGACTGTACTGGGTAATATTTCACAGTCTGATACAGTGTAGGAGACACAGGGTTATACTGTGACTGTACTGGGTAATGTTTCACCGTCTGATACAGTGTGGGAGACACGGTTATACTGTGACTGTACTGGGTAATGTTTCACAGTCTGATACAGTGTGGGGTACACAGGGTTATACTGTGACTGTACTGGGTAATGTTTCACAGTCTGATACAGTGTGGGAGACACGGTTATACTGTGACTGTACTGGGTAATGTTTCACAGTCTGATACAGTGTGGGGTACACAGGGTTATACTGTGACTGTACTGGGTAATGTTTCACAGTCTGATACAGTGTGGGAGACACAGGGTTATACTGTGACTGTACTGGGTAATGTTTCACAGTCTGATACAGTGTGGGAGACATAGGGTTATACTGTGACTGGACTGGGTAATGTTTCACAGTCTGATACAGTGTGGGGTACACAGGGTGAAACTGTGACTGTACTGGGTAATGTTTCACAGTCTGATACAGTGTGGGAGACACAGGGTTATACTGTGACTGTACTGGGTAATGTTTCACAGTCTGATACAGTGTGGGAGACACAGGGTTATACTGTGACTGTACTGGGTAATGTTTCACAGTCTGATACAGTGTGGGAGACACAGGGTTAAACTGTTACTGTACTGGGTAATGTTTCACAGTCTGATACAGTGTGGGGTACACAGGGTGAAACTGTGACTGTACTGGGTAATGTTTCACAGTCTGATACAGTGTGGGGTACACAGGGTGAAAAATGTGACTGTGCTGGGTAATGTTTCACAGTCTGATACAATGTGGGAGGCACAGGGTTATACTGTGACTGTACTGGGTAATGTTTCACAGTCTGATACAGTGTGGGGTACACAGGGTGATACTGTGCCTGTACTGGGTAATGTTTCACAGTCTGATACAGTGCGGGAGACACAGGGTTATACTGTGACTGTACTGGGTAATGTTTCACAGTCTGATACAGTGTGGGGTACGCAGGGTTATACTGTGACTGTACTGGGTAATGTTTCACAGTCTGATACAGTGTGCGGTACACGGGGTTATACTGTGACTGTACTGGGTAATGTTTCACAGTCTGATACAGTGTGGGAGACACAGGGTTATACTGTGACTGTACTGGGTAATGTTTCACAGTCTGATACAGTGTAGGAGACACAGGGTTATACTGTGACTGTACTGGGTAATGTTTCACAGTCTGATACAGTGTGGGTTACGCAGGGTTATACTGTGACTGTACTGGGTAATGTTTCACAGTCTGATACAGTGTGGAAGACACAGGGTTATACTGTGACTGTACTGGGTAATGTTTCACAGTCTGATACAGTGTGGGGTACACAGGGTTATACTGTGACTGTACTGGGTAATGTGTCATAGTCTGATACAGTGTGGGAGACACAGGGTTATACTGTGACTGGACTGGGTAATGTTTCACAGTCTGATACAGTGTGGGAGACACAGGGTTACACTGTGACTGTACTGGGTAATGTTTCACAGTCTGATACAGTGTGGGAGACACAGGGTTATACTGTGACTGTACTGGGTAATGTTTCACAGTCTGATACAGTGTGGGAAACATGGTTATACTGTGACTGTACTGGGTAATGTTTCACAGTCTGATACAGTGTGGGAGACACAATGTTGTACTGTGACTGTACTGGGTAATGTTTCACAGTCTGATACAGTGTGGGGTACACATGGTGAAACTGTGACTACTGGGTAATGTTTCACAGTCTGATACAGTGTGGGAGACACAGGGTTATACTGTGACTGTACTGGGTAATGTTTCACAGTCTGATACAGTGTGGAGTACACAGGGTTATACTGTGACTGTACTGGGTAATGTTTCACACCATCATACAGTGTGGGAGACACAGGGTTATACTGTGACTGTACTGGGTAATGTTTCACAGTCTGATACAGTGTGGGGTACACAGGGTTATACTGTGACTGTACTGGGTAATGTTTCACAGTCTGATACAGTGTGGGAGACACGGTTATACTGTGACTGTACTGGGTAATGTTTCACAGTCTGATACAGTGTGGGGTACACAGGGTTATACTGTGACTGTACTGGGTAATGTTTCACAGTCTGATACAGTGTAGGAGACACAGGGTTGTACTGTGACTGTACTGGGTAATGTTTCACAGTCTGATACAGTGTGGGGTACACAGGGTTATACTGTGACTGTACTGGGTAATGTTTCACAGTTTGATACAGTGTGGGAGACACAGGGTTATACTGTGACTGTACTGGGTAATGTTTCACAGTCTGATACAGTGTGGGAGACATAGGGTTATACTGTGACTGGACTGGGTAATGTTTCACAGTCTGATACAGTGTGGGGTACACAGGGTGAAACTGTGACTGTACTGGGTAATGTTTCACAGTCTGATACAGTGTGGGAGACACAGGGTTATACTGTGACTGTACTGGGTAATGTTTCACAGTCTGATACAGTGTGGGAGACACAGGGTTAAACTGTGACTGTACTGGGTAATGTTTCACAGTCTGATACAGTGTGGGAGACACAGGGTTATACTGTGACTGTACTGGGTAATGTTTCACAGTCTGATACAGTGTGGGCGACACAGGGTTATACTGTGACTGGACTGGGTAATGTTTCACAGTCTGATACAGTGTGGGAGACACAGGGTAATACTGTGACTGGACTGGGTAATGTTTCACAGTCTGATACAGTGTGGAGTACACAGGGTTATACTGTGACTGTACTGGGTAATGTTTCACACCATCATACAGTGTGGGAGACACAGGGTTATACTGTGACTGTACTGGGTAATGTTTCACAGTCTGATACAGTGTGGGGTACACAGGGTTATACTGTGACTGTACTGGGTAATGTTTCACAGTCTGATACAGTGTGGGAGACACGGTTATACTGTGACTGTACTGGGTAATGTTTCACAGTCTGATACAGTGTGGGGTACACAGGGTTATACTGTGACTGTACTGGGTAATGTTTCACAGTCTGATACAGTGTAGGAGACACAGGGTTGTACTGTGACTGTACTGGGTAATGTTTCACAGTCTGATACAGTGTGGGGTACACAGGGTTATACTGTGACTGTACTGGGTAATGTTTCACAGTTTGATACAGTGTGGGAGACACAGGGTTATACTGTGACTGTACTGGGTAATGTTTCACAGTCTGATACAGTGTGGGAGACATAGGGTTATACTGTGACTGGACTGGGTAATGTTTCACAGTCTGATACAGTGTGGGGTACACAGGGTGAAACTGTGACTGTACTGGGTAATGTTTCACAGTCTGATACAGTGTGGGAGACACAGGGTTATACTGTGACTGTACTGGGTAATGTTTCACAGTCTGATACAGTGTGGGAGACACAGGGTTAAACTGTGACTGTACTGGGTAATGTTTCACAGTCTGATACAGTGTGGGAGACACAGGGTTATACTGTGACTGTACTGGGTAATGTTTCACAGTCTGATACAGTGTGGGCGACACAGGGTTATACTGTGACTGGACTGGGTAATGTTTCACAGTCTGATACAGTGTGGGAGACACAGGGTTATACTGTGACTGGACTGGGTAATGTTTCACAGTCTGATACAGTGTGGGAGACACAGGGTAATACTGTGACTGTACTGGGTAATGGTTCACAGTCTGATACAGTGTGGGGTACACAGGGTTATACTGTGACTGTACTGGGTAATGTTTCACAGTCTGATACAGTGTGGGGTACACAGGGTTATACTGTGACTGTACTGGGTAATGTTTCACAGTCTGATACAGTGTGGGGTACACAGGGTTATACTGTGACTGTACTGGGTAATATTTCACAGTCTGATACAGTGTAGGAGACACAGGGTTATACTGTGACTGTACTGGGTAATGTTTCACCGTCTGATACAGTGTGGGAGACACGGTTATACTGTGACTGTACTGGGTAATGTTTCACAGTCTGATACAGTGTGGGGTACACAGGGTTATACTGTGACTGTACTGGGTAATGTTTCACAGTCTGATACAGTGTGGGAGACACGGTTATACTGTGACTGTACTGGGTAATGTTTCACAGTCTGATACAGTGTGGGGTACACAGGGTTATACTGTGACTGTACTGGGTAATGTTTCACAGTCTGATACAGTGTGGGAGACACAGGGTTATACTGTGACTGTACTGGGTAATGTTTCACAGTCTGATACAGTGTGGGAGACATAGGGTTATACTGTGACTGGACTGGGTAATGTTTCACAGTCTGATACAGTGTGGGGTACACAGGGTGAAACTGTGACTGTACTGGGTAATGTTTCACAGTCTGATACAGTGTGGGAGACACAGGGTTATACTGTGACTGTACTGGGTAATGTTTCACAGTCTGATACAGTGTGGGAGACACAGGGTTATACTGTGACTGTACTGGGTAATGTTTCACAGTCTGATACAGTGTGGGAGACACAGGGTTAAACTGTTACTGTACTGGGTAATGTTTCACAGTCTGATACAGTGTGGGGTACACAGGGTGAAACTGTGACTGTACTGGGTAATGTTTCACAGTCTGATACAGTGTGGGGTACACAGGGTGAAAAATGTGACTGTGCTGGGTAATGTTTCACAGTCTGATACAATGTGGGAGGCACAGGGTTATACTGTGACTGTACTGGGTAATGTTTCACAGTCTGATACAGTGTGGGGTACACAGGGTGATACTGTGCCTGTACTGGGTAATGTTTCACAGTCTGATACAGTGCGGGAGACACAGGGTTATACTGTGACTGTACTGGGTAATGTTTCACAGTCTGATACAGTGTGGGGTACGCAGGGTTATACTGTGACTGTACTGGGTAATGTTTCACAGTCTGATACAGTGTGCGGTACACGGGGTTATACTGTGACTGTACTGGGTAATGTTTCACAGTCTGATACAGTGTGGGAGACACAGGGTTATACTGTGACTGTACTGGGTAATGTTTCACAGTCTGATACAGTGTAGGAGACACAGGGTTATACTGTGACTGTACTGGGTAATGTTTCACAGTCTGATACAGTGTGGGTTACGCAGGGTTATACTGTGACTGTACTGGGTAATGTTTCACAGTCTGATACAGTGTGGAAGACACAGGGTTATACTGTGACTGTACTGGGTAATGTTTCACAGTCTGATACAGTGTGGGGTACACAGGGTTATACTGTGACTGTACTGGGTAATGTGTCATAGTCTGATACAGTGTGGGAGACACAGGGTTATACTGTGACTGGACTGGGTAATGTTTCACAGTCTGATACAGTGTGGGAGACACAGGGTTATACTGTGACTGGACTGGGTAATGTTTCACAGTCTGATACAGTGTGGGAGACACAGGGTTATACTGTGACTGTACTGGGTAATGTTTCACAGTCTGATACAGTGTGGGGTACACAGGGTTATACTGTGACTGTACTGGGTAATGTTTCACAGTCTGATACAGTGCGGGGTACACAGGGTTATACTGTGACTGTACTGGGTAAGGTTTCACAGTCTGATACAGTGTGGGGTACACAGGGTTATACTGTGACTGTACTGGATAATATTTCACAGTCTGATACAGTGTAGGAGACACAGGGTTATACTGTGACTGTACTGGGTAATGTTTCACAGTCTGATACAGTGTGGGGTACACAGGGTTATACTGTGACTGTACTGGGTAATGTTTCACAGTCTGATACAGTGTAGGAGACACAGGGTTATACTGTGACTGTACTGGGTAATGTTTCACAGTCTGATACAGTGTGGGGTACACAGGGTTATACTGTGACTGTACTGGGTAATGTTTCACAGTCTGATACAGTGTGGGAGACACAGGGTTACACTGTGACTGTACTGGGTAATGTTGCACAGTCTGATACAGTGTGGGGTACACAGGGTTATACTGTGACTATACTGGGCAATGTTTCACAATCTGATACAGTGTGGGAGACATAGGGTTATACTGTGACTGGACTGGGTAATGGTTCACAGTCTGATACAGTTTGGGGTACACAGGGTGAAACTGTGACTGTACTGGGTAATGTTTCACAGTCTGATACAGTGTGGGAGACACAGGGTTATACTGTGACTGTACTGGGTAATGTTTCACAGTCTGATACAGTGTGAGAGACACAGGGTTATACTGTGACTGTACTGGGTAATGTTTCATAGTCTGATACAGTGCGGGGTACACAGGGCTATACTGTGACTGTACTGGGTAATGTTTCACAGTCTGATACAGTGTGGGAGGTACAGGGTTATACTGTGACTGTACTGGGTAATGTTTCACAGTCTGATACAGTGTGGGAGACACAGGGTTATACTGTGACTGTACTGGGTAATGTTTCACAGTCTGATACAGTGTGGGGTACACAGGGTGAAACTGTGACTGTACTGGGTAATGTTTCACAGTCTGATACAGTGTGGGGTACACAGGGCTATACTGTGACTGTACTGGGTAATGTTTCACAGTCTGATACAGTGTGGGGTACACAGGGTTATACTGTGACTGTACTGGGTAATGTTTCATAGTCTGATACAGTGCGGGGTACACAGGGCTATACTGTGACTGTACTGTGTAATGTTTCACAGTCTGATACAGTGTGGGAGGTACAGGGTTATACTGTGACTGTACTGGGTAATGTTTCGCAGTCTGATACAGTGTGGGAGACACAGGGTTATACTGTGACTGTACTGGGTAATGTTTCACAGTCTTATACAGTGTGGGGTACACAGGGTGAAAAATGTGACTGTACTGGGTAATGTTTCACAGTCTGATACAGTGTGGGAGACACAGGGTTATACTGTGACTGTACTGGGTAATGTTTCACAGTCTGATACAGTGTGGGGTACACAGGGTGATACTGTGACTGTACTGGGTAATGTTTCACAGACTGATACAGTGTGGGAGACACAGGGTTATACTGTGACTGTACTGGGTAATGTTTCACAGTCTGATACAGTGTGGGGTACACAGGGTGATACTGTGACTGGACTGGGTAATGTTTCACAGTCTGATACAGTGTGGGAGGCACAGGGTTATACTGTGACTGTACTGGGTAATGTTTCACAGTCTGATACAGTGTGGGGTACCCTGGGTTATACTGTGACTGTACTGGATAATGTTTCACAGTCTGATACAGTGTGGGAGGCACAGTGTTATACTGTGACTGTACTGGGTAATGTTTCACAGTCTGATACAGTGTGGGGTACACAGGGTTATACTGTGACTGTACTGGGTAATGTTTCACAGTCTGATACAGTGTGCGGTACACAGGGTTATACTGTGACTGTACTGGGTAATGTTTCACAGTCTGATACAGTGTGGGAGACACAGGGTTATACTGTGACTGTACAGGGTAATGCTTCATAGTCTGATACAGTGCGGGGTACACTGAGCTATACTGTGACTGTACTGGGTAATGTTTCACAGTCTGATACAGTGTGGGAGGTACAGGGTTATACTGTGACTGTACTGGGTAATGTTTCACAGTCTGAAACAGTGTGGGAGACACAGGGTTATATTGTGACTGTACTGGGTAATGTTTCACAGTCTTATACAGTGTGGGGTACACAGGGTGAAAAATGTGACTGTACTGGGTAATGTTTCACAGTCTGATACAGTGTGGGAGACACAGGGTTATACTGTGACTGTACTGGGTAATGTTTCACAGTCTGATACAGTGTGGGGTACACAGCGTGATACTGTGACTGTACTGGGTAATGTTTCACAGACTGATACAGTGTGGGAGACACAGGGTTATACTGTGACTGTACTGGGTAATGTTTCACAGTCTGATACAGTGTGGGGTACACAGGGTGATACTGTGACTGGACTGGGTAATGTTTCACAGTCTGATACAGTGTGGGAGGCACAGGGTTATACTGTGACTGTACTGGGTAATGTTTCACAGTCTGATACAGTGTGGGGTACCCTGGGTTATACTGTGACTGTACTGGATAATGTTTCACAGTCTGATACAGTGTGGGAGGCACAGTGTTATACTGTGACTGTACTGGGTAATGTTTCACAGTCTGATACAGTGTGGGGTACACAGGGTTATACTGTGACTGTACTGGGTAATGTTTCACAGTCTGATACAGTGTGCGGTACACAGGGTTATACTGTGACTGTACTGGGTAATGTTTCACAGTCTGATACAGTGGGAGACACAGGGTTATACTGTGACTGTACAGGGTAATGCTTCATAGTCTGATACAGTGCGGGGTACACTGAGCTATACTGTGACTGTACTGGGTAATGTTTCACAGTCTGATACAGTGTGGGAGGTACAGGGTTATACTGTGACTGTACTGGGTAATGTTTCACAGTCTGAAACAGTGTGGGAGACACAGGGTTATATTGTGACTGTACTGGGTAATGTTTCACAGTCTGATACAGTGTGGGGTACACAGGGTGAAACTGTGACTGTACTGGGTAATGTTTCACAGTCTGATACAGTGTGGGGTACACAGGGTGAAAAATGTGACTGTGCTGGGTAATGTTTCACAGTCTGATACAGTGTGGGAGGCACAGGGCTATACTGTGACTGTACTGGGTAATGTTTCACAGTCTGATACAGTGTGGGGTACACAGGGTGATACTGTGCCTGTACTGGGTAATGTTTCACAGTCTGATACAATGTGGGAGACACAGGGTTATACTATGACTGTACTGGGTAATGTTTCACAGTCTGATACAGTGTGGGGTACACACGGTGAAACTGTGACTGTACTGGGTAATGTTTCACAGTCTGATACAGTGTGCGGTACACAGGGTTATACTGTGCCTGTACTGGGTAATGTTTCACAGTCTGATACAGTGTGGGAGGTACAGGGTTATACTGTGACTGTACGGGGTAATGTTTCATAGTCTGATACAGTGTGGGAGACACAGGGTTATACTGTGACTGTACTGGGTAATGTTTCACAGTCTGATACAGTGTGGGGTACACAGGGTGAAACTGTGACTGTACTTGGTAATGTTTCACAGTCTGATACAGTGTGGGGTACACAGGGTGAAAAATGTGACTGTGCTGGGTAATGTTTCACAGTCTGATACAGTGTGGGAGGCACAGGGTTATACTATGACTGTACTGGGTAATGTTTCACAGTCTGATACAGTGTGGGGTACACAGGGTGATACTGTGCCTGTACTGGGTAATGTTTCACAGTCTGATACAGTGTGGGAGACACAGGGTTATACTGTGACTGTACTGGGTAATGTTTCACAGTCTGATACAGTGTGGGGTACACATGGTTATACTGTGACTGTACTGGGTAATGTTTCACAGTCTGATACAGTGTGGGCTACACAGTGTTATACTGTGCCTGTACTGGGTAATGTTTCACAGTCTGATACAGTGTGCGGTACACAGGGTGAATCTGTGACTGTACTGGGTAAAGTTTTACAGTCTGATACAGTGTGGGAGACACAGGGTTATACTGTGACTGTACTGGGTAATGTTTCATAGTCTGATACAGTGCGGGGTACACAGGGCTATACTGTGACTGTACTGGGTAATGTTTCACAGTCTGATACAGTGTGGGAGGTACAGGGTTATACTGTGACTGTACTGGGTAATGTTTCACAGTCTGATACAGTGTGGGCTACACAGGGTTATACTGTGCCTGTACTGGGTAATGTTTCACAGTCTGATACAGTGTGCGGTACACAGGGTGAAACTGACTACTGGGTAATGTTTCACAGTCTGATACAGTGAGCGGTACACAGGGTTATACTGTGACTGTACTGGGTAATGTTTCACAGTCTGATACAGTGTGGGAGACACAGGGTTATACTGTGACTGTACTGGGTAATGTTTCACAGTCTGATACAGTGTGGGGTACGCAGGGTTATACTGTGACTGTACTGGGTAATGTTTCACAGTCTGATACAGTGTGGAAGACACAGGGTTATACTGTGACTGTACTGGTTAATGTTGCACAGTCTGATACAGTGTGGGGTACACAGGGTTATACTGTGACTGTACTGGGTAATGTGTCACAGTCAGATACAGTGTGGGAGACACAGGGTTATACTGTGACTGTACTGGGTAATGTTTCACAGTCTGATACAGTGTGGGCGACACAGGGTTATACTGTGACTGGACTGGGTAATGTTTCACAGTCTGATACAGTGTGGGAGACACAGGGTTATACTGTGACTGGACTGGGTAATGTTTCACAGTCTGATACAGTGTGGGTGACACAGGGTTATACTGTGACTGTACTGGGTAATGTTTCACAGTCTGATACAGTGTGGAAGACACAGCGTTATACTGTGACTGTACTGGGTAATGTTTCACAGTCTGATACAGTGTGCGGTACACAGGGTTATACTGTGACTGTACTGGGTAATGTTTCACAGTCTGATACAGTGTGGCAGGTACAGGGTTATACTGTGACTGTACGGGGTAATGTTTCATAGTCTGATACAGTGTGGGGTACACAGGGTTATACTGTGACTGTACTGGGTAATGTTTCACAGTCTGATACAGTGTAGGAGACACAGGGTTGTACTGTGACTGTACTGGGTAATGTTTCACAGTCTGATACAGTGTGGGGTACACAGGGTTATACTGTGACTGTACTGGGTAATGTTTCACAGTCTGATGCAGTGTGCGGTACACAGGGTTATACTGTGACTGTACTGGGTAATGTTTCACAGTCTGATACAGTGTGGGAGGTACAGGGTTATACTGTGACTGTACGGGGTAATGTTTCATAGTCTGATAGAGTGTGGGAGACACAGGGTTATACTGTGCCTGTACTGGGTAATGTTTCACAGTCTGATACAGTGTGGGGTACACAGGGTGAAACTGTGACTGTACTGGGTAATGTTTCACAGTCTGATACAGTGTGGGGTACACATGGTTATACTGTGACTGTACTGGATAATGTTTCACAGTCTGATACAGTGTGGGCTACACAGTGTTATACTGTGCCTGTACTGGGTAATGTTTCACAATCTGATACAGTGTGCGGTACACAGGGTGAAACTGTGACTGTACTGGGTAATGTTTCACAGTCTGATACAGTGTGGGAGACACAGGGTTATACTGTGACTGTACTGGGTAATGTTTCATAGTCTGATACAGTGCGGGGTACACAGGACTATACTGTGACTGTACTGGGTAATGTTTCACAGTCTGATACAGTGTGGGAGGTACAGGGTTATACTGTGACTGTACTGGGTAATGTTTCACAGTCTGATACAGTGTGGGGTGCACAGGGTTATACTGTGACTGTACTGGGTAATGTTTCACAGTCTGATACAGTGTGGGGTACACAGGGTGAAACTGTGACTGTACTTGGTAATGTTTCACAGTCTGATACAGTGTGGGGTACACAGGGTGAAAAATGTGACTGTGCTGGGTAATGTTTCACAGTCTGATACAGTGTGGGAGGCACAGGGTTATACTATGACTGTACTGGGTAATGTTTCACAGTCTGATACAGTGTGGGGTACACAGGGTGATACTGTGCCTGTACTGGGTAATGTTTCACAGTCTGATACAGTGTGGGAGACACAGGGTTATACTGTGACTGTACTGGGTAATGTTTCACAGTCTGATACAGTGTGCGGTACACAGGGTGAAACTGACTACTGGGTAATGTTTCACAGTCTGATACAGTGTGCGGTACACGGGGTTATACTGTGACTGTACTGGGTAATGTTTCACAGTCTGATACAGTGTGGGAGATGCAGGGTTATACTGTGACTGTACTGGGTAATGTTTCACAGTCTGATACAGTGTAGGAGACACAGGGTTATACTGTGACTGTACTGGGCAATGTTTCACAGTTTGATACAGTGTGGGGTACGCAGGGTTATACTGTGACTGTACTGGGTAATGTTTCACAGTCTGATACAGTGTGGAAGACACAGCGTTATACTGTGACTGTACTGGGTAATGTTTCACAGTCTGATACAGTGTGGGGTACACCGGGTTATACTTTGACTGTACTGGGTAACGTGTCACAGTCTGATACAGTGTGGGAGACACAGGGTTATACTGTGACTGTACTGGGTAATGTTTCACAGTCTGATACAGTGTGGGCGACACAGGGTCATACTGTGACTGGACTGGGTAATGTTTCACAGTCTGATACAGTGTTGGAGACACAGGGTTATACTGTGACTGGACTGGGTAATGTTTCACAGTCTGATACAGTGTGGGAGACACAGGGTTAGACTGTGACTGTACTGGGTAATGTTTCATAGTCTGTTACAGTGTGGGGTACACAGGGTTATACTATGACTGTACTGGGTAATGTTTCACAGTCTGATACAGTGTGGGGTACACAGGGTTATACTGTGACTGTACTGGGTAATGTTTCACAGTCTGATACAGTGTGGGGTACACAGGGTTATACTGTGACTGTACTGGGTAATATTTCACAGTCTGATACAGTGTAGGAGACACAGGGTTATACTGTGACTGTACTGGGTAATGTTTCACAGTCTGATACAGTGTGGGTGACATAGGGTTATACTGTGACTGGACTGGGTAATGTTTCACAGTCTGATACAGTGTGGGAGACACAGGGTTATACTGTGACTGTACTGGGTAATGTTTCACAGTCTGATACAGTGTGGGGTACACAGGGTTATACTGTGACTGTACTGGGTAATGTTTCACAGTCTGATACAGTGTGGGGTACACAGGGTTATACTGTGACTGTACTGGGTAATGTTTCACAGTCTGATACAGTGTGGGAGACACAGGGTTATACTGTGACTGTACTGGGTAATGTTTCATAGTCTGATACAGTGCGGGGTACACAGGGCTATACTGTGACTGTACTGGGTAATGTTTCACAGTCTGATACAGTGTGGGAGGTACAGGGTTATACTGTGACTGTACTGGGTAATGTTTCACAGTCTGATACAGTGTGGGAGACACAGGGTTATACTGTGACTGTACTGGGTAATGTTTCACAGTCTGATACAATGTGGGGTACACAGGGTGAAACTGTGACTGTACTGGGTAATGTTTCGCAGTCTTATACAATGTGGGAGACACAGGGTTATACTATGACTGTACTGGGTAATGTTTCACAGTCTGATACAGTGTGGGGTACACGGTGAAAAATGTGACTGTACTGGGTAATGTTTCATAGTCTGATACAGTGTGGGGTACACAGGATGAAACTGTGACTGTACTTGGTAATGTTTCACAGTCTGATACAGCGTGGGGTACACAGGGTGAAAAATGTGACTGTGCTGGGTAATGTTTCACAGTCTGATACAGTGTGGGAGGCACAGGGTTATACTGTGACTGTACTGGGTAATGTTTCACAGTCTGATACAGTGTGGGGTACACAGGGTGATACTGTGCCTGTACTGGGTAATGTTTCACAGTCTGATACAGTGTGGGAGACACAGGGTTATACTGTGACTGTACTGGGTAATGTTTCACAGTCTGATACAGTGTGGGGTACACAGGGTTATACTGTGACTGTACTGGGTAATGTTTCACAGTCTGATACAGTGTGGGCTACACAGGGTTATACTGTGCCTGTACTGGGTAATGTTTCACAGTCTGATACAGTGTGCGGTACACAGGGTGAAACTGACTACTGGGTAATGTTTCACAGTCTGATACAGTGTGGGGTACACAGGGTGAAAAATGTGACTGTGCTGGGTAATGTTTCACAGTCTGATACAGTGTGGGAGGCACAGGGTTATACTATGACTGTACTGGGTAATGTTTCACAGTCTGATACAGTGTGGGGTACACAGGGTGATACTGTGCCTGTACTGGGTAATGTTTCACAGTCTGATACAGTGTGGGAGACACAGGGTTATACTGTGACTGTACTGGGTAATGTTTCACAGTCTGATACAGTGTGGGGTACACATGGTTATACTGTGACTGTACTGGGTAATGTGTCACAGTCTGATACAGTGTGGGAGACACAGTGTTATACTGTGCCTGTACTGGGTAATGTTTCACAGTCTGATACAGTGTGCGGTACACAGGGTGAATCTGTGACTGTACTGGGTAAAGTTTTACAGTCTGATACAGTGTGGGAGACACAGGGTTATACTGTGACTGTACTGGGTAATGTTTCATAGTCTGATACAGTGCGGGGTACACAGGGCTATACTGTGACTGTACTGGGTAATGTTTCACAGTCTGATACAGTGTGGGAGGTACAGGGTTATACTGTGACTGTACTGGGTAATGTTTCACAGTCTGATACAGTGTGGGCTACACAGGGTTATACTGTGCCTGTACTGGGTAATGTTTCACAGTCTGATACAGTGTGCGGTACACAGGGTGAAACTGACTACTGGGTAATGTTTCACAGTCTGATACAGTGAGCGGTACACAGGGTTATACTGTGACTGTACTGGGTAATGTTTCACAGTCTGATACAGTGTGGGAGACACAGGGTTATACTGTGACTGTACTGGGTAATGTTTCACAGTCTGATACAGTGTGGGGTACGCAGGGTTATACTGTGACTGTACTGGGTAATGTTTCACAGTCTGATACAGTGTGGAAGACACAGGGTTATACTGTGACTGTACTGGGTAATGTTGCACAGTCTGATACAGTGTGGGGTACACAGGGTTATACTGTGACTGTACTGGGTAATGTGTCACAGTCAGATACAGTGTGGGAGACACAGGGTTATACTGTGACTGTACTGGGTAATGTTTCACAGTCTGATACAGTGTGGGCGACACAGGGTTATACTGTGACTGGACTGGGTAATGTTTCACAGTCTGATACAGTGTGGGAGACACAGGGTTATACTGTGACTGGACTGGGTAATGTTTCACAGTCTGATACAGTGTGGGTGACACAGGGTTATACTGTGACTGTACTGGGTAATGTTTCACAGTCTGATACAGTGTGGAAGACACAGCGTTATACTGTGACTGTACTGGGTAATGTTTCACAGTCTGATACAGTGTGCGGTACACAGGGTTATACTGTGACTGTACTGGGTAATGTTTCACAGTCTGATACAGTGTGGCAGGTACAGGGTTATACTGTGACTGTACGGGGTAATGTTTCATAGTCTGATACAGTGTGGGAGACACAGGGTTATACTGTGACTGTACTGGGTAATGTTTCACAGTCTGATACAGTGTGGGGTACACAGGGTTATACTGTGACTGTACTGGGTAATGTTTCACAGTCTGATGCAGTGTGCGGTACACAGGGTTATACTGTGACTGTACTGGGTAATGTTTCACAGTCTGATACAGTGTGGGAGGTACAGGGTTATACTGTGACTGTACGGGGTAATGTTTCATAGTCTGATAGAGTGTGGGAGACACAGGGTTATACTGTGCCTGTACTGGGTAATGTTTCACAGTCTGATACAGTGTGGGGTACACAGGGTGAAACTGTGACTGTACTGGGTAATGTTTCACAGTCTGATACAGTGTGGGGTACACATGGTTATACTGTGACTGTACTGGATAATGTTTCACAGTCTGATACAGTGTGGGCTACACAGTGTTATACTGTGCCTGTACTGGGTAATGTTTCACAATCTGATACAGTGTGCGGTACACAGGGTGAAACTGTGACTGTACTGGGTAATGTTTCACAGTCTGATACAGTGTGGGAGACACAGGGTTATACTGTGACTGTACTGGGTAATGTTTCATAGTCTGATACAGTGCGGGGTACACAGGACTATACTGTGACTGTACTGGGTAATGTTTCACAGTCTGATACAGTGTGGGAGGTACAGGGTTATACTGTGACTGTACTGGGTAATGTTTCACAGTCTGATACAGTGTGGGGTGCACAGGGTTATACTGTGACTGTACTGGGTAATGTTTCACAGTCTGATACAGTGTGGGGTACACAGGGTGAAACTGTGACTGTACTTGGTAATGTTTCACAGTCTGATACAGTGTGGGGTACACAGGGTGAAAAATGTGACTGTGCTGGGTAATGTTTCACAGTCTGATACAGTGTGGGAGGCACAGGGTTATACTATGACTGTACTGGGTAATGTTTCACAGTCTGATACAGTGTGGGGTACACAGGGTGATACTGTGCCTGTACTGGGTAATGTTTCACAGTCTGATACAGTGTGGGAGACACAGGGTTATACTGTGACTGTACTGGGTAATGTTTCACAGTCTGATACAGTGTGCGGTACACAGGGTGAAACTGACTACTGGGTAATGTTTCACAGTCTGATACAGTGTGCGGTACACGGGGTTATACTGTGACTGTACTGGGTAATGTTTCACAGTCTGATACAGTGAGGGAGATGCAGGGTTATACTGTGACTGTACTGGGTAATGTTTCACAGTCTGATACAGTGTAGGAGACACAGGGTTATACTGTGACTGTACTGGGCAATGTTTCACAGTTTGATACAGTGTGGGGTACGCAGGGTTATACTGTGACTGTACTGGGTAATGTTTCACAGTCTGATACAGTGTGGAAGACACAGCGTTATACTGTGACTGTACTGGGTAATGTTTCACAGTCTGATACAGTGTGGGGTACACCGGGTTATACTTTGACTGTACTGGGTAATGTGTCACAGTCTGATACAGTGTGGGAGACACAGGGTTATACTGTGACTGTACTGGGTAATGTTTCACAGTCTGATACAGTGTGGGCGACACAGGGTCATACTGTGACTGGACTGGGTAATGTTTCACAGTCTGATACAGTGTTGGAGACACAGGGTTATACTGTGACTGGACTGGGTAATGTTTCACAGTCTGATACAGTGTGGGAGACACAGGGTTAGACTGTGACTGTACTGGGTAATGTTTCATAGTCTGTTACAGTGTGGGGTACACAGGGTTATACTATGACTGTACTGGGTAATGTTTCACAGTCTGATACAGTGTGGGGTACACAGGGTTATACTGTGACTGTACTGGGTAATGTTTCACAGTCTGATACAGTGTGGGGTACACAGGGTTATACTGTGACTGTACTGGGTAATATTTCACAGTCTGATACAGTGTAGGAGACACAGGGTTATACTGTGACTGTACTGGGTAATGTTTCACAGTCTGATACAGTGTGGGTGACATAGGGTTATACTGTGACTGGACTGGGTAATGTTTCACAGTCTGATACAGTGTGGGAGACACAGGGTTATACTGTGACTGTACTGGGTAATGTTTCACAGTCTGATACAGTGTGGGGTACACAGGGTTATACTGTGACTGTACTGGGTAATGTTTCACAGTCTGATACAGTGTGGGGTACACAGGGTTATACTGTGACTGTACTGGGTAATGTTTCACAGTCTGATACAGTGTGGGAGACACAGGGTTATACTGTGACTGTACTGGGTAATGTTTCATAGTCTGATACAGTGCGGGGTACACAGGGCTATACTGTGACTGTACTGGGTAATGTTTCACAGTCTGATACAGTGTGGGAGGTACAGGGTTATACTGTGACTGTACTGGGTAATGTTTCACAGTCTGATACAGTGTGGGAGACACAGGGTTATACTGTGACTGTACTGGGTAATGTTTCACAGTCTGATACAGTGTGGGGTACACAGGGTGAAACTGTGACTGTACTGGGTAATGTTTCGCAGTCTTATACAATGTGGGAGACACAGGGTTATACTATGACTGTACTGGGTAATGTTTCACAGTCTGATACAGTGTGGGGTACACGGTGAAAAATGTGACTGTACTGGGTAATGTTTCATAGTCTGATACAGTGTGGGGTACACAGGATGAAACTGTGACTGTACTTGGTAATGTTTCACAGTCTGATACAGCGTGGGGTACACAGGGTGAAAAATGTGACTGTGCTGGGTAATGTTTCACAGTCTGATACAGTGTGGGAGGCACAGGGTTATACTGTGACTGTACTGGGTAATGTTTCACAGTCTGATACAGTGTGGGGTACACAGGGTGATACTGTGCCTGTACTGGGTAATGTTTCACAGTCTGATACAGTGTGGGAGACACAGGGTTATACTGTGACTGTACTGGGTAATGTTTCACAGTCTGATACAGTGTGGGGTACACAGGGTTATACTGTGACTGTACTGGGTAATGTTTCACAGTCTGATACAGTGTGGGCTACACAGGGTTATACTGTGCCTGTACTGGGTAATGTTTCACAGTCTGATACAGTGTGCGGTACACAGGGTGAAACTGACTACTGGGTAATGTTTCACAGTCTGATACAGTGAGCGGTACACAGGGTTATACTGTGACTGTACTGGGTAATGTTTCACAATCTGATACAGTGTGGGAGGTACAGGGTTATACTGTGACTGTACTGGGTAATGTTTCACAGTCTGATACAGTGTGGGGTACGCAGGGTTATACTGTGACTGTACTGGGTAATGTTTCACAGTCTGATACAGTGTGGAAGACACAGGGTTATACTGTGACTGTTCTGGGTAATGTTGCACAGTCTGATACAGTGTGGGGTACACAGGGTTATACTGTGACTGTACTGGGTAATGTGTCACAGTCAGATACAGTGTGGGAGACACAGGGTTATACTGTGACTGTACTGGGTAATGTTTCACAGTCTGATACAGTGTGGGCGACACAGGGTTATACTGTGACTGGACTGGGTAATGTTTCACAGTCTGATACAGTGTGGGAGACACAGGGTTATACTGTGACTGGACTGGGTAATGTTTCACAGTCTGATACAGTGTGGGTGACACAGGGTTATACTGTGACTGTACTGGGTAATGTTTCATAGTCTGATACAGTGTGGGGTACACAGGGTTATACTGTGACTGTACTGGGTAATGTTTCACAGTCTGATACAGTGTGGGAGACACAGGGTTATACTGTGACTGTCCTGGGTAATGTTTCACAGTCTGATACAGTGTGGGAGACACAGGGTTATACTGTGACTGTCCTGGGTAATGTTTCACAGTCTGATACAGTGTGGGAGACACAGGGTTATACTGTGACTGTCCTGGGTAATGTTTCACAGTCTGATACAGTGTGGGAGGTACAGGGTTATACTGTGACTGTACTGGGTAATGTTTCACAGTCTGATACAGTGTGG
Source organism: Scyliorhinus torazame (assembly GCF_047496885.1). Taxonomy (NCBI): domain Eukaryota; kingdom Metazoa; phylum Chordata; class Chondrichthyes; order Carcharhiniformes; family Scyliorhinidae; genus Scyliorhinus; species Scyliorhinus torazame. The sequence continues at coordinate 225,743,383 of NC_092720.1, forward strand.
GAGACACAGGGTTATACTGTGACTGTACTGGGTAATGTTTCACAGTCTGATACAGTGTGGGGTACACCGGGTGAAACTGTGACTGTACTGGGTAATGTTTCACAGTCTTATACAGTGTGGGGTACACGGTGAAAAATGTGACTGTACTGGGTAATGTTTCACAGTCTGATACAGTGTGGGGTACACAGGGTTATACTGTGACTGTACAGGGTAATGTTTCACAGTCTGATACAGTGTGGAAGACACAGCGTTATACTGTGACTGTACTGGGTAATGTTTCACAGTCTGATACAGTGTGGGGTACACCGGGTTATACTTTGACTGTACTGGGTAATGTGTCACAGTCTGATACAGTGTGGGAGACACAGGGTTATACTGTGACTGTACTGGGTAATGTTTCACAGTCTGATACAGTGTGGGCGACACAGGGTTATACTGTGACTGGACTGGGTAATGTTTCACAGTCTGATACAGTGTGGGAGACACAGGGTTATACTGTGACTGGACTGGGTAATGTTTCACAGTCTGATACAGTGTGGGAGACACAGGGTTAGACTGTGACTGTACTGGGTAATGTTTCATAGTCTGTTACATTGTGGGGTACACAGGGTTATACTATGACTGTACTGGGTAATGTTTCACAGTCTGATACAGTGTGGGGTACACAGGGTTATACTGTGACTGTACTGGGTAATGTTTCACAGTCTGATACAGTGTGGGGTACACAGGGTTATACTGTGACTGTACTGGGTAATATTTCACAGTCTGATACAGTGTAGGAGACACAGGGTTATACTGTGACTGTACTGGGTAATGTTTCACAGTCTGATACAGTGTGGGAGACATAGGGTTATACTGTGACTGGACTGGGTAATGTTTCACAGTCTGATACAGTGTGGGAGACACAGGGTTATACTGTGACTGTACTGGGTAATGTTTCACAGTCTAACACAGTGTGGGGTACACAGGGTTATACTGTGACTGTACTGGGTAATGTTTCACAGTCTGATACAGTGTGGAAGACACAGCGTTATACTGTGACTGTACTGGGTAATGTTTCACAGTCTGATACAGTGTGGGGTACACCGGGTTATACTTTGACTGTACTGGGTAATGTGTCACAGTCTGATACAGTGTGGGAGACACAGGGTTATACTGTGACTGTACTGGGTAATGTTTCACAGTCTGATACAGTGTGGGCGACACAGGGTTATACTGTGACTGGACTGGGTAATGTTTCACAGTCTGATACAGTGTGGGAGACATAGGGTTATACTGTGACTGGACTGGGTAATGTTTCACAGTCTGATACAGTGTGGGAGACACAGGGTTAGACTGTGACTGTACTGGGTAATGTTTCATAGTCTGTTACAGTGTGGGGTACACAGGGTTATACTATGACTGTACTGGGTAATGTTTCACAGTCTGATACAGTGTGGGGTACACAGGGTTATACTGTGACTGTACTGGGTAATGTTTCATAGTCTGATACAGTGTGGGGTACACGGTGAAAAATGTGACTGTACTGGGTCATGTTTCATAGTCTGATACAGTGTGGGGTACACAGGGTGAAACTGTGACTGTACTTGGTAATGTTTCACAGTCTGATACAGCGTGGGGTACACAGGGTGAAAAATGTGACTGTGCTGGGTAATGTTTCACAGTCTGATACAGTGTGGGAGGCACAGGGTTATACTGTAACTGTACTGGGTAATGTTTCACAGTCTGATACAGTGTGGGGTACACAGGGTGATACTGTGCCTGTACTGGGTAATGTTTCACAGTCTGATACAGTGTGGGAGACACAGGGTTATACTGTGACTGTACTGGGTAATGTTTCACAGTCTGATACAGTGTGGGGTACGCAGGGTTATACTGTGACTGTACTGGGTAATGTTTCACAGTCTGATACAGTGTGGAAGACACAGCGTTATACTGTGACTGTTCTGGGTAATGTTGCACAGTCTGATACAGTGTGGGGTACACAGGGTTATACTGTGACTGTACTGGGTAATGTGTCACAGTCAGATACAGTGTGGGAGACACAGGGTTATACTGTGACTGTACTGGGTAATGTTTCACAGTCTGATACAGTGTGGGCGACACAGGGTTATACTGTGACTGGACTGGGTAATGTTTCACAGTCTGATACACTGTGGGAGACACAGGGTTATACTGTGACTGGACTGGGTAATGTTTCACAGTCTGATACAGTGTGGGTGACACAGGGTTATACTGTGACTGTACTGGGTAATGTTTCATAGTCTGATACAGTGTGGGGTACACAGGGTTATACTGTGACTGTACTGGGTAATGTTTCACAGTCTGATACAGTGTGGGAGACACAGGGTTATACTGTGACTGTCCTGGGTAATGTTTCACAGTCTGATACAGTGTGGGAGACACAGGGTTATACTGTGACTGTACTGGGTAATGTTTCATAGTCTGATACAGTGCGGGGTACACAGGGCTATACTGTGACTGTACTGGGTAATGTTTCACAGTCTGATACAGTGTGGGAGGTACAGGGTTATACTGTGACTGTACTGGGTAATGTTTCACAGTCTGATACAGTGTGGGAGACACAGGGTTATACTGTGACTGTACTGGGTAATGTTTCACAGTCTGATACAGTGTGGGGATCACCGGGTGAAACTGTGACTGTACTGGGTAATGTTTCACAGTCTTATACAGTGTGGGGTACACGGTGAAAAATGTGACTGTACTGGGTAATGTTTCACAGTCTGATACAGTGTGGGGTACACAGGGTTATACTGTGACTGTACAGGGTAATGTTTCACAGTCTGATACAGCGTGGGGTACACAGGGTTATACTGTGACTGTACTGGGTAATATTTCACATTCTGATACAGTGTGGGAGGCACAGGGTTATACTGTCACTGTACTGGGTAATGTTTCACAGTCTGATACAGTGTGGGGTACACAGGGTGATACTGTGCCTGTACTGGGTAATGTTTGACAGTCTGATACAGTGTGGGAGACACAGGGTTCAACTTTGACTGTACGGGGTAATGTTTCACAGTCTGATACAGTGTGGGGTACACAGGGTTATACTGTGACTGGACTGGGTAATGTTTCACAGTCTGATACAGTGTGGGGTACACAGGGTTATACTGTGACATACTGGGTAATGTTTCACAGTCTGATACAGTGTGGGAGACACAGGGATATACTGTGACTGTACTGTGTAATGTTTCACAGTCTGATACAGTGTGGGAGACACAGGGTTATACTGTGACTGTACTGGGTAATGTTTCACAGTCTGATACAGTGTGGGGTACACAGGGTTATACTGTGACTGTACTGGGTAATGTTTCACAGTCTGATACAGTGTGGGGTACATGGTTATACTGTGACTGTACTGGGTAATGTTTCACAGTCTGATACAATGTGGGGTACACAGGGTTATACTGTGACTGTACTGGGTAATGTTTCACAGTCTGATACAGTGTGGGCTACACCGGGTGAAACTGTGACTGTACTGGGTAATGTTTCACAGTCTGATACAGTGTGGGGGACACAGGGATATACTGTGACTGGACTGGGTAATGTTTCACAGTCTGATACAATTTGGGAGACACAGGGTTATACTGTGACTGAATTGGGTAATGTTTCACAGTCTGATACAGTGTGGGGTACACAGGGATATACTGTGACTGGACTGGGTAATGTTTCACAGTCTGATACAGTGTGGGAGACACGGTTATACTGTGACTGTATTGGGTAATGTTTCACAGTCTGATACAGTGTGGGGTACACAGGGTTATACTGTGACTGTACTGGATAATGTTTCACAGTCTGATACAGTGTGGGGTACACGGTGAAATGATGAATGTACTGGATAATGTTTCGCAGTCTTATACAGTGTGGGGTACACGGTGAAAAATGTGACTGTACTGGGTAATGTTTCACAGTCTGATACAGTGTGGGAGGTACAGGGTTATACTGTGACTGTACTGGGTAATGTTTCACAGTCTGATACAGTGTGGGGTACACAGGGTGAAACTGTGACTGTACTTGGTAATGTTTCACAGTCTGATACAGCGTGGGGTACACAGGGTGAAAAATGTGACTGTGCTGGGTAATGTTTCACAGTCTGATACAGTGTGGGAGGCACAGGGTTATACTGTGACTGTACTGGGTAATGTTTCACAGTCTGATACAGTGTGGGGTACACAGGGTGATACTGTGCCTGTACTGGGTAATGTTTCACAGTCTGATACAGTGTGGGAGACACGGGGTTATACTGTGACTGTACTGGGTAATGTTTCACAGTCTGATACAGTGTGGGGTACACAGGGTTATACTGTGACTGTACTGGGTAATGTTTCACAGTCTGATACAGTGTGGGCTACACAGGGTTATACTGTGCCTGTACTGGGTAATGTTTCACAGTCTGATACAGTGTGCGGTACACAGGGTGAAACTGACTACTGGGTAATGTTTCACAGTCTGATACAGTGAGCGGGACACAGGGTTATACTGTGACTGTACTGGGTAATGTTTCACAGTCTGATACAGTGTGGGAGACACATGGTTATACTGTGACTGTACTGGGTAATGTTTCACAGTCTGATACAGTGTGGGGTACGCAGGGTTATACTGTGACTGTACTGGGTAATGTTTCACAGTCTGATACAGTGTGGAAGACACAGGGTAATACTGTGACTGTACTGGGTAATGTTGCACAGTCTGATACAGTGTGGGGTACACAGGGTTATACTGTGACTGTACTGGGTAATGTGTCACAGTCAGATACAGTTTGGGAGACACGGTTATACTGTGACTGTACTGGGTAATGTTTCACAGTCTGATACAGTGTGGGCGACACAGGGTTATACTGTGACTGGACTGGGTAATGTTTCACAGTCTGATACAGTGTGGGAGACACAGGGTTATACTGTGACTGGACTGGGTAATGTTTCACAGTCTGATACAGTGTGGGAGACACAGGGTTATACTGTGACTGTACTGGGTAATGTTTCATAGTCTGATACAGTGTGGGGTACACAGGGTTATACTGTGACTGTACTGGGTAATGTTTCACAGTCTGATACAGTGTGGGAGGTACAGGGTTATACTGTGACTGTACTGGGTAATGTTTCACAGTCTGATACAGTGTGGGAGACACAGGGTTATACTGTGACTGTACTGGGTAATGTTTCACAGTCTGATACAGTGTGGGGTACACAGGGTGAAACTGTGACTGTACTGGGTAATGTTTCACAGTCTTATACAGTGTGGGGTACACGGTGAATAATGTGACTGTACTGGGTAATATTTCACATTCTGACACAGTGTGGGAGGCACAGGGTTATACTGTGACTGTACTGGGTAATGTTTCACAGTCTGATACAGTGTGGGGTACACAGGGTTATACTGTGACTGTACTGGGTAATGTTTCACAGTCTGATACAGTGTGGGAGACACAGGGTTATACTGTGACTGGACTGGGTAATGTTTCACAGTCTGATACAGTGTGGGGTACACAGGGTGATACTGTCCCTGTACTGGGTAATGTTTGACAGTCTGATACAGTGTGGGAGACACAGGGTTCAACTGTGACTGTACTGGGTAATGTTTCACAGTCTGATACAGTGTGGGGTACACAGGGTTATACTGTGACTGGACTGGGTAATGTTTCACAGTCTGATACAGTGTGGGGTACACAGGGTTATACTGTGACATACTGGGTAATGTTTCACAGTCTGATACAGTGTGGGAGACACAGGGATATACTGTGACTGTACTGTGTAATGTTTCACAGTCTTATACAGTGTGGGAGACACAGGGTTATACTGTGACTGTACTGGGTAATGTTTCACAGTCTGATACAGTGTGGGGTACACAGGGTTATACTGTGACTGTACTGGGTAATGTTTCACAGTCTGATAGAGTGTGGGGTACACGGTTATACTGTGACTGTACTGGGTAATGTTTCACAGTCTGATACAATGTGGGGTACACAGGGTTATACTGTGACTGTACTGGGTAATGTTTCACAGTCTGATACAGTGTGGGCTACACAGGGTGAAACTGTGACTGTACTGGGTAATGTTTCACAGTCTGATACAATTTGGGAGACACAGGGTTATACTGTGACTGAATTGGGTAATGTTTCACAGACTGATACAGTGTGGGGTACACAGGGATATACTGTGACTGGACTGGGTAATGTTTCACAGTCTGATACAGTGTGGGAGACACGGTTATACTGTGACTGTATTGCGTAATGTTTCACAGTCTGATACAGTGTGGGGTACACAGGGTTATACTGTGACTGTACTGGGTAATGTTTCACAGTCTGATACAGTGTGCGGTACACAGGGTTATACTGTGACTGTACTGTGTACTGTTTCACAGTCTGATACAGTGTGGGAGACACAGGGTTATGCTGTGACTGTACTGGGTAATGTTTCACAGTCTGATACAGTGTGGGGTACCCTGGGTTATACTGTGACTGTAGTGGGTAATATTTCACAGTCTGATACAGTGTGGGGTGCACAGGGTGATACTGTGACTGTACTGGGTAATGCTTCACAGTCTGATACAGTGTGGGGTACCCTGGGTTATACTGTGACTGTACTGGGTAATGTTTCACAGTCTGATACAGTGTGGGGTACACAGGGTTATACTGTGACTGTACTGGGTAATGTTTCACAGTCTGATACAGTGTGGGCTACACAGGGTGAAACTGTGACTGTACTGGGTAATGTTTCACAGTCTGATACAGTGTGGGGTACACGGTTAAACTGTGACTGTACTGGGTAATGTTTCACAGTCTGATACAGTGTGGGGTACCCTCGGTTATACTGTGCCTGTACTGGGGAATATTTCACAGTCTGATACAGTGTGGGAGACACAGGGTTATACTGTGACTGTACTGGGTAATGTTTCACAGTCTGATACAGTGTGGGGTACACAGGGTTATACTGTGACTGTACTGGGTAATGTTTCACAGTCTGATACAGTGTGAGAGACACAGGGTTAAACTGACTGTACTGGGTAATGTTTCACAGTCTGATACAGTGTGGGCTACACAGGGTGAAACTGTGACTGTACTGGGTAATGTTTCACAGTCTGATACAGTGTGGGGTACACAGGGATATACTGTGACTGGACTGGGTAATGTTTCACAATCTGATACAATGTGGGAGACACAGGGTTATACTGTGACTGAATTGGGTAATGTTTCACAGTCTGATACAGTGTGGGGTACACAGGGATATACTGTGACTGGACTGAGTAATGTTTCACAGTCTGATACAGTGTGGGAGACACAGGGTTATACTGTGACTGTATTGGGTAATGTTTCACAGTCTGATACAGTGTGGGGTACACAGGGTTATACTGTGACTGTACTGGGTAATGTTTCACAGTCTGATACAGTGTGCGGTACACAGGGTTATACTGTGACTGTACTGTGTACTGTTTCACAGTCTGATACAGTGTGGGAGACACAGGGTTGTACTGTGACTGTACTGGGTAATGTTTCACAGTCTGATACAGTGTGGGGTACCCTGGGTTATACTGTGACTATACTGGGTAATGTGTCACAGTCTGATACAGTGTGGGAGACACAGGGTTATACTGTGACTGTACTGGGTAATGTTTCACAGTCTGATACAGTGTGGGGTACACAGGGTTATACTGTGACTGTACTGGGTAATGTTTCACAGTCTGATAGAGTGTGGGGTACACGGTTATACTGTGACTGTACTGTGTAATGTTTCACAGTCTGATACAGTGTGGGAGACACAGGGTTATACTGTGACTGTACTGGGTAATGTTTCACAGTCTGATACAGTGTGGGGTACACAGGGTTATACTGTGACTGTACTGGGTAATGTTTCACAGTCTGATAGAGTGTGGGGTACACGGTTATACTGTGACTGTACTGGGTAATGTTTCACAGTCTGATACAATGTGGGGTACACAGGGTTATACTGTGACTGTACTGGGTAATGTTTCACAGTCTGATACAGTGTGGGCTACACAGGGTGAAACTGTGACTGTACTGGGTAATGTTTCACAGTCTGATACAGTGTGGGAGACACAGGGTTATGCTGTGACTGTACTGGGTAATGTTTCACAGTCTGATACAGTGTGGGGTACCCTGGGTTATACTGTGACTGTAGTGGGTAATATTTCACAGTCTGATACAGTGTGGGGTGCACAGGGTGATACTGTGACTGTACTGGGTAATGCTTCACAGTCTGATACAGTGTGGGGTACCCTGGGTTATACTGTGACTGTACTGGGTAATGTTTCACAGTCTGATACAGTGTGGGGTACACAGGGTTATACTGTGACTGTACTGGGTAATGTTTCACAGTCTGATACAGTGTGGGCTACACAGGGTGAAACTGTGACTGTACTGGGTAATGTTTCGCAGTCTGATACAGTGTGGGGTACACGGTTAAACTGTGACTGTACTGGGTAATGTTTCACAGTCTGATACAGTGTGGGGTACCCTCGGTTATACTGTGCCTGTACTGGGGAATATTTCACAGTCTGATACAGTGTGGGAGACACAGGGTTATACTGTGACTGTACTGGGTAATGTTTCACAGTCTGATACAGTGTGGGGTACACAGGGTTATACTGTGACTGTACTGGGTAATGTTTCACAGTCTGATACAGTGTGAGAGACACAGGGTGAAACTGACTGTACTGGGTAATGTTTCACAGTCTGATACAGTGTGGGCTACACAGGGTGAAACTGTGACTGTACTGGGTAATGTTTCACAGTCTGATACAGTGTGGGGTACACAGGGATATACTGTGACTGGACTGGGTAATGTTTCACAATCTGATACAATGTGGGAGACACAGGGTTATACTGTGACTGAATTGGGTAATGTTTCACAGTCTGATACAGTGTGGGGTACACAGGGATATACTGTGACTGGACTGAGTAATGTTTCACAGTCTGATACAGTGTGGGAGACACAGGGTTATACTGTGACTGTATTGGGTAATGTTTCACAGTCTGATACAGTGTGGGGTACACAGGGTTATACTGTGACTGTACTGGGTAATGTTTCACAGTCTGATACAGTGTGCGGTACACAGGGTTATACTGTGACTGTACTGTGTACTGTTTCACAGTCTGATACAGTGTGGGAGACACAGGGTTGTACTGTGACTGTACTGGGTAATGTTTCACAGTCTGATACAGTGTGGGGTACCCTGGGTTATACTGTGACTATACTGGGTAATGTGTCACAGTCTGATACAGTGTGGGAGACACAGGGTGAAACTGTGACTGTACTGGGTAATGTTTCACAGTCTGATACAGTGTGGGAGACACAGGGTTATACTGTGACTGTACTGGGTAATGTTTCACAGTCTGATACAGTGTGGGGTACACAGGGTTATACTGTGACTGTACTGGGGAATGTTTCACAGTCTGATACAGTGTGGGAGACACAGGGTTATACTGTGACTGTACTGGGTAATGTTTCACAGTCTGATACAGTGTGGGGTACACAGGGTTATACTGTGACTTTTACTGGGTAATGTTTCACAGTCTGATACAGTGTGGGAGACACAGGGTGAAACTGACTGTACTGGATAATGTTTCACAGTCTGATACAGTGTGGGCTACACAGGGTGAAACTGTGACTGTACTGGGTAATGTTTCACAGTCTGATACAGTGTGGGGTACACAGGGATATACTGTGACTGGACTGGGTAATGTTTCACAGTCTGATACAATGTGGGAGACACAGGGTTATACTGTAACTGAATTGGGTAATGTTTCACAGTCTGATACAGTGTGGGGTACACAGGGATATACTGTGACTGGACTGGGTAATGTTTCACAGTCTGATACAGTGTGGGAGACACAGGGTTATACTGTGACTGTATTGGGTAATGTTTCACAGTCTGATACAGTGTCGGGTACACAGGGTTATACTGTGACTGTACTGGGTAATGTTTCACAGTCTGATACAGTGTGCGGTACACAGGGTTATACTGTGACTGTACTGTGTACTGTTTCACAGTCTGATACAGTGTGGGAGACACAGGGTTATACTGTGACTGTACTGGGTAATGTTTCACAGTCTGATACATTGTGGGAGACACAGGGTTGTACTGTGACTGTACTGGGTAATGTTTCACAGTCTGATGCAGTGTGGGGTACCCTGGGTTATACTGTGACTGTACTGGGTAATGTGTCACAGTCTGATACAGTGTGAGAGACACAGGGTTATACTGTGACTGTACTGGGTAATGTTTCACAGTCTGATACAGTGTGGGCGACACTGGGTTATACTGTGACTGGACTGGGGAATGTTTCACAGTCTGATACAGTGTGGGGTACACAGGGTTATACTGTGACTGGACTGGGTAATGTTTCACAGTCTGATACAGTGTGGGAGACACAGGGTTATACTGTGACTGTACTGGGTAATGTTTCATAGTCTGATACAGTGTGGGGTACACAGGGTTATACTGTGACTGTACTGGGTAATGTTTCACAGTCTGATACAGTGTCGGGTACACAGGGTTATACTGTGACTGTACTGGGTAATGTTTCACAGTCTGATACAGTGTGGGGTACACAGGGTTATACTGTGACTGTACTGGGTAATATTTCACAGTCTGATACAGTGTAGGAGACACAGGGTTATACTGTGACTGTACTGGGTAATGTTTCACAGTCTGATACAGTGTGGGAGACACAGGGTTATACTGTGACTGTACTGGGTAATGTTTCACAGTCTGATACAGTGTGGGAGACACAGGGTTATACTGTGACTGGACTGGGTAATGTTTCACAGTCTGATACAGTGTGGGAGACACAGGGTTATACTGTGACTGGACTGGGTAATGTTTCACAGTCTGATACAGTGTGGGGAACACAGGGTTATACTGTGACTGGACTGGGTAATGTCTCACCGTCTGATACAGTGTGGGGTACACAGGGTTATCCTGTGACTGTACTGCGTAATGTTTCACAGTCTGATACAGTGTGGGGTACACAGGGATATACTGTGACTGGACTGGGTAATGTTTCACAGTCTGATACAGTGTGGGGAACACAGGGTTATACTGTGACTGGACTGGGTAATGTTTCACAGTCTGATACAGTGTGGGAGACACAGGGTTATACTGTGACTGTACTGGGTAATGTTTCACAGTCTGATACAGTGTGGGAGACACAGGGTTATACTGTGACTGTACTGGGTAATGTTTCACAGTCTGATACAGTGTGGGAGACACAGGGTTATACTGTGACTGGACTGGATAATGTTTCACAGTCTGATACAGTGTAGGAGACACAGGGTTATACTGTGACTGTACTGGGTAATGTTTCACAGTCTGATACAGTGTGGGAGACACAGGGTTATACTGTGACTGTACTGGGTAATGTTTCACAGTCTGATACAGTGTGGGGTACACAGTGTTATACTGTGACTGTACTGGGTAATGTTTCACAGTCTGATACGGGGTCGGTTGGGCATACTGTGCCAGGTCCCCTGGCCAGTTATAACCAACCCTATTTTTTGGACAGTAAGAAGTCTGACAACACCAGGTTGAAGTCCAACAGGTTTGTTTCTAACACTAACTTTCGGAGCACTGCCCCTTCCTCAGGTGAATGAAGTGGCATGTGAACCTTTGTTTTGAACCTCGAGGCAATCTGAGTGTGCTGTGCGTGTTGGCTGCGTCCGACGAGGCCTGGCCTGTTTCCTCCTCCTCCAGCACATCGTCCCTTTGCTGCGCGATGTTGTGGAGTCTGGTAACAGCGGGGAAGAAGCTGTTTTTGCGTCTGTTCGTGCATGTTCTCAGACTTCTGTATCTCCTGCCCGATGGAAGAAGTTGGAAGAGTGAGTAAGCCGGGTGGGAGGGATCTTTGATTATGCTGCCCGCTTTCCCCAGGCAGCGGGAGGTGTAGATGGAGTCAATGGATGGGAGGCAGGTTTGTGTGATGGACTGGGCGGTGTTCACGACTCTCTGAAGTTTCTTGCGGTCCTGGGCCGAGCAGTTGCCATACCAGGCTGTGATGCAGCCCGATAAGATGCTTTCTATGGTGCATCTGTAAAAGTTGGTAAGAGTCAATGTGGACATGCCGAATTTCCTTAGTTACCTGAGGAAGTATAGGCGCTGTTGTGCTTTCTTGGTGGTAGCGTCGACGTGGGTGGACCAGGACAGATTTTGGGAGATGTGCACCCCTAGGAATTTGAAACGGCTAACCATCTCCACCTCGGCCCCGTTGATGCTGACGGGGTGTGTACAGTACTTTGCTTCCTGAAGTCAATGACCAGCTGTTTAGTTTTGCTGGCATTGAGGGAGAGATTGTTGTCGCTGCACCACTCCACTAGGTTCTCTCTCTCCCTCCTGTATTCTGACAGGACTGTAGACACTGGGCTGATGGAAAGTCCACTCGAGGAATGACTAAACAGCTGCAGTTTTATTCTTCAGCGTGTGATCAAAAGCCTAAGCCCTGACACAAATGTATATTGTACATTTTCAACAGAGAGTGTGGAGTAACTGCTGGCTGTTTTTCATTGGTAGGAATCCTCTTCCTTCATGAAGATGCTGTTGTGAGCTCTGTCGTTTCTCTCGTGAGCACCCTGATCTCCATTTCGGCAACAGCCTTCGTTCTCTTTGCCATGGAAAGGTATCAAGGTAACAATGTCACTTTGTGCCAATCATTTTGTGTCTGGGTTAAGCATTGTTACAAATGTAGAAGTTAAGGGGTGTTAAGCACTGTTACAAATGTACAAGTTAAGGGGTGTTAAACACTGTTACAAATGTACAAGTTAAGGGGTGTTAAGCACTGTTACAAATGTACAAGTTAAGGGGTGTTAAGCACTGTTACAAATGTACAAGTTAAGGGGTGTTAAACACTGTTACAAATGTACAAGTTAAGGGTTGTTAAACACTGTTACAAATGTACAAGTTAAGGGGTGTTAAGCACTGTTACAAATGTACAAGTTAAGGGGTGTTAAACACTGTTACAAATGTACAAGTTAAGGGGTGTTAAACAATGTTACAAATGTACAAGTTAAGGGGTGTTAAACACTTACAAATGTACAAGTTAAGGGGTGTTAAGCACTGTTACAAATGTACAAGTTAAGGGGTGTTAAACACTGTTACAAATGTACAAGTTAAGGGGTGTTAAGCACTGTTACAAATGTACAAGTTAAGGGGTGTTAAACACTGTTACAAATGTACAAGTTAAGGGGTGTTAAACACTGTTATAAATGTACAAGTTAAGGGGTGTTAAGCACTGTTACAAATGTACAAGTTAAGGGTTGTTAAACACTGTTACAAATGTACAAGTTAAGGGGTGTTAAGCACTGTTACAAATGTACAAGTTAAGGGTTGTTAAACACTGTTACAAATGTACAAGTTAAGGGGTGTTAAGCACTGTTACAAATGTACAAGTTAAGGGGTGTTAAACACTGTTACAAATGTACAAGTTACGGGGTGTTAAGCACTGTTACAAATGTACAAGTTAAGGGGTGTTAAACACTGTTACTAATGTACACGTTAAGGGGTGTTAAACACTTACAAATGTACAAGTTAAGGGGTGTTAAGCACTGTTACAAATGTACAAGTTAAGGGGTGTTAAGCACTGTTACAAATGTACAAGTTAAGGGGTGTTAAGCACCGTTACAAATGTACAAGTTAAGGGGTGTTAAACACTGTTATAAATGTACAAGTTAAGGGGTGTTAAGCACTGTTATAAATGTACAAGTTAAGGGTTGTTAAACACTGTTACAAATGTACAAGTTAAGGGGTGTTAAGCACTGTTACAAATGTACAAGTTAAGGGGTGTTAAGCACTGTTTCAAATGGACAAGTTAAGGGGTGTTAAACACTGTTACAAATGTACAAGTTAAGGGGTGTTAAGCACTGTTACAAATGTACAAGTTAAGGGGTGTTAAGCACTGTTACAAATGTACAAGTTAAGGGGTGTTAAGCACTGTTACAAATGTACAAGTTGAGGGGTGTTAAGCACTGTTACAAATGTACAAGTTAAGGGGTGTTAAACACTGTTACAAATGTACAAGTTAAGGGGTGTTAAACACTGTTACAAATGTACAAGTTAAGGAGTGTTAAGCACTGTTACAAATGTACAAGTTAAGGGGTGTTGAACACTGTTACAAATGTACAAGTTAAGGGGTGTTAAGCACTGTTACAAATGTACAAGTTAAGGGATGTTAAGCACTGTTACAAATGTACAAGTTAAGGGGTGTTAAACACTGTTACAAATGTACAAGTTAAGGGGTGTTAAGCACTGTTACAAATGTACACGTTAAGGGGTGTTAAACACTGTTACAAATGTACAAGTTAAGGGGTGTTAAACACTGTTACAAATGTACAAGTTAAGGGGTGTTAAACACTGTTACAAATGTACAAGTTAAGGGGTTTTAAGCACTGTTACAAATGTACAAGTTAAGGGGTGTTAAACACTGTTACAAATGTACAGGTTAAGGGGTGTTAAGCACTGTTACAAATGTACAAGTTAAGGGGTGTTAAGCACTGTTACAAATGTACAAGTTAAGGGGTGTTAAACACTGTTACAAATGTACAAGTTAAGGGGTGTTAAGCACTGTTACAAATGTACAAGTTAAGGGGTGTTAAACACTGTTACAAATGTACAAGTTAAGGGGTGTTAAGCACTGTTACAAATGTACAAGTTAAGGGGTGTTAAACACTGTTACAAATGTGCAAGTTAAGGGGTGTTAAGCACTGTTACAAATGTACAAGTTAAGGGGTGTTAAACACTTACAAATGTACAAGTTAAAGGGTGTTAAGCACTGTTACAAATGTACAAGTTAAGGGGTGTTAAACACTGTTACAAATGTACAAGTTACGGGGTGTTAAACACTGTTACAAATGGACAAGTTAAGGGGTGTTAAACACTGTTACAAATGTACAAGTTAAGGGGTGTTAAACACTGTTACAAATGTACAAGTTAAGGGGTGTTAAACACTGTTACAAATGTACAAGTTAAGGGGTGTTGAGCACTGTTACAAATGTACAAGTTCAGGGGTGTTAAGCACTGTTACAAATGTACAAGTTCAGGGGTGTTAAGTACTGTTACAAATGGACAAGTTAAGGGGTGTTAAACACTGTTACAAATGTACAAGTTAAGGGGTGTTAAACACTGTTACAAATGTACAAGTTAAGGGGTGTTAAGCACTGTTACAAATGTACAAGTTCAGGGGTGTTAAGCACTGTTACAAATGTACAAGTTAAGGGGTGTTAAGCATTGTTACAAATGTACAAGTTAAGGGGTGTTAAGCACTGTTACAAATGTACAAGTTAAGGGGTGTTAAACACTGTTACAAATGTACAAGTTAAGGGATGTTAAGCACTGTTACAAATGTACAAGTTACGGGGTGTTAAGCACTGTTACAAATGTCCAAGTTAAGGGGTGTTAAACACTGTTACAAATGTACAAGTTAAGGGGTGTTAAACACTGTTTCAAATGTACAAGTTAAGGGGTGTTAAGCACTGTTACAAATGTACAAGTTACGGGGTGTTAAGCACTGTTACAAATGTCCAAGTTAAGGGGTGTTAAACACTGTTACAAATGTACAAGTTAAGGGGTGTTAAACACTGTTTCAAATGTACAAGTTAAGGGGTGTTAAGCACTGTTACAAATGTACAAGTTACGGGGTGTTAAGCACTGTTACAAATGTACAAGTTACGGGGTGTTAAACACTGTTACAAATGTACAAGTTAAGGGGTGTTAAACACTGTTTCAAATGTACAAGTTAAGGGGTGTTAAGCACTGTTACAAATGTACAAGTTACGGGGTGTTAAGCACTGTTACAAATGTACAAGTTAAGGGGTGTTAAACACTGTTTCAAATGTGCAAGTTAAGGGGTGTTAAGCACTGTTACAAATGTACAAGTTACGGGGTGTTAAGCACTGTTACAAATGTACAAGTTAAGGGGTGTTAAACACTGTTTCAAATGTGCAAGTTAAGGGGTGTTAAGCACTGTTACAAATGTACAAGTTACGGGGTGTTAAGCACTGTTACAAATGTACAAGTTAAGGGGTGTTAAGCACTGTTACAAATGTACAAGTTAAGGGGTGTTAAACACTGTTACAAATGTACAAGTTACGGGGTGTTAAGCACTGTTATAAATGTACAAGTTACGGGGTGTTAAGCACTGTTACAAATGTACAAGTTACGGGGTGTTAAACACTGTTACAAATGTACAGGTTAAGGGGTGTTAAGCACTGTTACAAATGTACAAGTTAAGGGGTGTTAAGCACTGTTACAAATGTACAAGTTACGGGGTGTTAAACACTGTTATAAATGTACAAGTTACGGGGTGTTAAGCACTGTTACAAATGTACAAGTTACGGGGTGTTAAGCACTGTTACAAATGTACAAGTTAAGGGGTGTTAAGCACTGTTACAAATGTACAAGTTAAGGGGTGTTAAACACTGTTACAAATGTACAAGTTACGGGGTGTTAAGCACTGTTATAAATGTACAAGTTACGGGGTGTTAAGCACTGTTACAAATGTACAAGTTACGGGGTGTTAAACACTGTTACAAATGTACAAGTTACGGGGTGTTAAGCACTGTTATAAATGTACAAGTTACGGGGTGTTAAACACTGGTACAAATGTACAAGTTACGGGGTGTTAAGCACTGTTATAAATGTACAAGTTACGGGGTGTTAAGCACTGTTACAAATGTACAAGTTACGGGGTGTTAAACACTGTTATAAATGTACAAGTTACGGGGTGTAATTTATCATCTGTTTCCCTTTCAGTGAAACAATATTGGCTTCAAGTCACCGCAGTAATGCTGATCTTCCACACACTCTCATTTCTCTGTCACATCCTCGCATTTGTCATTTTTTTATTGGACGAAGGTACGTAAATATCTCCATTCAAATGTGAGGCTGACAATTCCTGTTTAGTTTAATAGAGTCACAGAATTACAGAATACTACAGTACAGAGCCGGCCCTTCGAGTCTGCAACAACGTCAGAAAAATTCCTGACCTTCCCACCTAATCCCAGCTGCCATCAAGGCGATGGGTGAAGTGCTCATCCAGGTAGGTAAAGGATGTCAGGGAACCCGCCACTCCCCCCCCCCCCCTCCCAGACAGAGCGTTCCAGACCCTCTCCGCCCCCCCCCCCCCTCCCAGACAGAGCGTTCCAGACCCTCTTCCCCCCCCCCCTCCCAGACAGAGCGTTCCAGACCCTCTCCCCCCGCCCTCCCAGACAGAGCGTTCCAGACCCTCTCCCCCCCCTCCCAGGCAGAGTGTTCCAGACCCTCTCCCCCCCCCCTCCCAGACAGAGCGTTCCAGACCCTCTTTCCCCCCCCCCTCCCAGACAGAGCGTTCCAGACCCTCCCCCCCCTCCCAGACAGAGCGTTCCAGACCCTCCCCCCCCCCTCCCAGACAGAGCGTTCCAGACCCTCTTCCCCCCCTCCCAGACAGAGCGTTCCAGACCCTCACCCCCCCCCCCTCCCAGACAGAGCGTTCCAGACCCTCCCCCCCCCCCCTCCCAGACAGAGCGTTCCAGACCCTCTCCCCCCCCCCCCCTCCCAGACAGAGCGTTCCAGACCCGCCTCCCCCCCCCCCCTCCCAGACAGAGCGTTCCAGACCCGCCTCCCCCCCCTCCCAGACAGAGCGTTCCAGACCCGCCTCTCCCCCCCCCCTCCCAGGCAGCGCGTTCCAGACCCTCTCCCCCCCCCCTCCCAGGCAGCGCGTTCCAGACCCTCTCCCCCCCCCTCCCAGACAGAGCGTTCCAGACCCGCCTCTCCCCCCCCCCCTCCCAGACAGAGTGTTCCAGACCCTCTCCCCCCCTCCCAGACAGAGCGTTCGAGACCCTCTCCCCCCTCCCGGACAGAGCGTTCCAGACCCTCTTCCCCCCCCCCAGACAGAGCGTTCCAGACCCTCTCCCCCCTCCCAGACAGAGCGTTCCAGACCCTCTCCCCCCCTCCCAGACAGAGCGTTCCAGACCCTCTCCCGCCCACCCAGGCAGAGCGTTCCAGACCCTCTCCCCCCCCCCTCCCAGACAGAGTGTTCCAGACCCTCTTCCCCCCCCCTCCCAGACAGAGCGTTCCAGACCCGCCTCTCCCCCCCCTCCCAGACAGAGCGTTCCAGACCCTCTCCCCCTCCCAGACAGAGCGTTCCAGACCCTCTCCCCCCCCTCCCAGACAGAGCGTTCCAGACCCTCTCCCCCTCCCAGACAGAACGTTCCAGACCCTCTCCCCCCCCCTCCCAGACAGAGCGTTCCAGACCCTCCCCCCCCCTCCCAGACAGAGCGTTCCAGGCCCTCCCCCCCCCTCCCAGACAGAGCGTTCCAGACCCTCTCCCCCCCCTCCCAGACAGAGCGTTCCAGACCCTCTCCCCCTCCCAGACAGAACGTTCCAGACCCTCTCCCCCCCTCCCAGACAGAGCGTTCCAGGCCCTCCCCCCCCTCCCAGACAGAGCGTTCCAGACCCTCTCCCCCACTCCCAGACAGAGCGTTCCAGACCCGCCTCTCCCCCCCCCTCCCAGACAGAGTGTTCCAGACCCTCTTCCCCCCCTCCCAGACAGAGCGTTCCAGACCCTCTCCCCCCTCCCAGACTGAGCGTTCCAGACCCGCCTCTCCCCCCCTCCCAGACAGAGCGTTCCAGACCCTCTCCCCCCCCTCCCAGACAGAGCGTTCCAGACTCTCTCCCCCCCCCCCTCCCAGACAGAGCGTTCCAGACCCTCTTTCCCCCCCCCCCCGCTCCCAGACAGAGCGTTCCAGACCCTCTCCCCCCCCCCCAGACAGAGCGTTCCAGTCCCTCTCCCCCCCTCCCAGACAGAGCGTTCCAGACCCTCCTCCCCCCCCTCCCAGACAGAGCGTTCCAGACCCCCTTCCCCCCCCCAGACGGAGCGTTCCAGACCCTCTTTCCCCCCCCTCCCAGACAGAGCGTTCCAGACCCTCTTCCCCCCCCAGACAGAGCGTTCCAGACCCTCTCCCCCCTCCCAGACAGAGCGTTCCAGACCCTCCTCCCTCCCCCCCTCCCAGACAGAGCTTTCCAGACCCTCTTCCCCCCCCCCTCCCAGACAGAGCGTTCCAGACACTCTCCCCCCTCCCAGGCAGCACGTTCCAGACCCTCTTCCCCCCCCCCTCCCAGACAGAGCGTTCCAGACCCGCCTCTCCCCCCCTCCCAGACAGAGCGTTCCAGACCCTCTCCCCCCCTCCCCCCCAGACAGAGCGTTCCAGACCCTCTCCCCCCCATCCCAGACAGAGCGTTCCAGACCCTCCCCCCCCCCCCCTCCCAGACAGAGCGTTCCAGACCCTCCACCCCCCCCCTCCCAGACAGAGCGTTCCAGACCCGCCTCCCCCCCCCTCCCAGACAGAGCGTTCCAGACCCTCCCCCCCCAGACAGAGCGTTCCAGACCCTCTTCCCCCCCCCCTCCCAGACAGAGCGTTCCAGACCCGCCTCCCCCCCCTCCCAGACAGAGCGTTCCAGACCCTCCTCCCCCCCCCCCCCCCTCCCAGACAGAGCGTTCCGGACCCTCTCCCCCCCCCCCTCCCAGACAGAGCGTTCCAGACCCTCCCCCCCCCTCCCAGACAGAGCGTTCCAGACACTCTCCCCCCCTCCCAGACAGAGCGTTCCAGACCCGCCTCTACCCCCTCCCAGACAGAGCGTTCCGGACCCGCCTCTCCCCCCCCCCCTCCCAGACAGAGCGTTCCAGACCCTCTCCCCTCCCCCCTCCCAGACAGAGCGTTCCAGACCCTCTCCCCCCCCCCCTCCCAGACAGAGCTTTCCAGACCCTCCCCCCCCCCCCCCTCCCAGACAGAGCGTTCCAGACCCTCTCCCGCCCCCTCCCAGACAGAGCGTTCCAGACCCTCTCCCCCCCCCCCTCCCAGACAGAGCGTTCCAGACCCTCTTCCCCCCCCTCCCAGACAGAGCGTTCCAGACCCTCTTCCCCCCCCCTCCCAGACAGAGCGTTCCAGACCCTCTCCCCCCCTCCCAGACAGAGCGTTCCAGACCCGCCTCTCCCCCCCCCTCCCAGACAGAGTGTTCCAGACCCTCTCCCCCCCCTCCCAGACAGAGCGTTCCAGACCCTCTTCCCCCCCCCCCTCCCAGACAGAGCGTTCCAGACTCTCTCCCCCCCCCTCCCAGACAGAGCGTTCCAGACCCCCTTCCGCCCCCCTCCCAGACAGAGCGTTCCAGACCCTCCTCCCCCCCCTCCCAGACAGAGCGTTCCAGACTCTCTCCCCCCCCCCTCCCAGACAGAGCGTTCCAGATCCTCCTCCCCCCCCCCTCCCAGACAGAGCGTTCCAGACCCTCTTCCCCCCCCCCCTCCCAGACAGAGCGTTCCAGACCCTCTTCCCCCCCCCCCCCAGACAGAGCGTTCCAGACCCTCTTCCCCCCTCCCAGACAGAGCGTTCCAGACCCTCCTCCCTCCCCCCCCTCCCAGACAGAGCTTTCCAGACCCTCTCCCCCCCCCCCCCTCCCAGACAGAGCGTTCCAGACACTCTTCCCCCCTCCCAGGCAGCACGTTCCAGACCCTCTTCCCCCTCCCAGACAGAGCGTTCCAGACACTCTTCCCCCCCCCCCTCCCAGACAGAGCGTTCCAGACCCGCCTCCCCCCCTCCCAGACAGAGCGTTCCAGACCCTCTCCCCCCCCCTCCCCCCCAGACAGAGCGTTCCAGACCCTCTCCCCCCCCTCCCAGACAGAGCGTTCCAGACCCTCCCCCCCCCCCCCTCCCAGACAGAGCGTTCCAGACGCTCCTCCCCCCCCTCCAAGACAGAGCGTTCCAGACCCGCCTCCCCCCCTCCCAGACAGAGCGTTCCAGACCCTCAGCCCCCCCCCTCCCAGACAGAGCGTTCCAGACCCGCCTCTCCCCCCCCCTCCCAGACAGAGTGTTCCAGACCCTCTCCCCCCCCTCCCAGACAGAGCGTTCCAGACCCTCTCCCCCCCCCCCTCCCAGACAGAGCGTTCCAGACTCTCTTCCCCCCCCCCTCCCAGACAGAGCGTTCCAGACCCTCCCCCCACCCCCAGACAGAGCGTTCCAGGCCCTCCCCCCCCCCCCCCTCCCAGACAGAGCGTTCCAGACCCGCCTCTCCCCTCCCTCCCAGACAGAGCGTTCCAGGCCCTCCCCCCCCCCCCCCCCCTCCCAGACAGAGCGTTCCAGACCCGCCTCTCCCCCCCTCCCAGACAGAGCGTTCCAGACCCTCCCCCCCCCTCCCAGACAGAGCGTTCCAGACCCGCCTCTCCCCCCCTCCCAGACAGAGCGTTCCAGACCCTCTTCCCCCCCCCTCCCAGACAGAGCGTTCCAGACCCTCTCCCCCCCTCCCAGACAGAGCTTTCCAGACCCTCTCCCCACCCCCCCCTCCCAGACAGAGCGTTCCAGATCCTCTCCCGCCCCCTCCCAGACAGAGCGTTCCAGTCCCTCTTCCCCCCCCCCCCCCTCCCAGACAGGGCGTTCCAGACCCTCTCCCCCCCCTCCCAGACAGAGCGTTCCAGACCCTCTTCCCCCCTCCCAGACAGAGCGTTCCAGACCCTCTCCCCCCCCCCCTCCCAGACAGAGCGTTCCAGACCCTCTCCCCCCTCCCAGACAGAGCGTTCCAGACCCGCCTCTCCCCCCCCTCCCAGACAGAGCGTTCCAGACCCTCACCCCCCCTCCCAGACAGAGCGTTCCAGACCCTCTCCCCCCCCTCCCAGACAGAGCGTTCCAGACCCTCACCCCCCCAGACAGAGCGTTCCAGACCCTCACCCCCCCTCTCCCAGACAGAGCGTTCCAGACCCTCCCCCCCCCTCCCAGACAGAGCGTTCCAGACCCTCTTCCCCCCCCTCCCAGACAGAGCGTTCCAGACCCTCACCCCCCCTCCCAGACAGAGCGTTCCAGACCCTCTTCCCCCCCCCCTGCCAGACAGAGCGTTCCAGACCCTCACCCCCCCCCCAGACAGAGCGTTCCAGACCCTCACCCCCCCTCTCCCAGACCGAGCGTTACAGACCCTCCCCCCCCCCCCCCCAGACAGCGTTCCAGACCCTCACCCCTCTAGACAGAGCGTTCCAGACCCTCACCCCCCCTCTCCCAGACAGAGCGTTCCAGACCCTCCCCCCCCCCTCCCAGACAGAGCGTTCCAGACCCTCTTCCCCCCCCTCCCAGACAGAGCGTTCCAGACCCTCACCCCCCCCAGACAGAGCGTTCCAGACCCTCACCCCCCCTCTCCCAGACAGAGCGTTCCAGACCCTCACCCCCCCTCCCAGACAGAGCGTTCCAGACCCTCTTCCCCCCCCCCTCCCAGACAGAGCGTTCCAGACCCTCACCCCCCCCCAGACAGAGCGTTCCAGACCCTCACCCCCCTCTCCCAGACCGAGCGTTCCAGACCCTCCCCCCCCCCCCCCCCCAGACAGCGTTCCAGACCCTCACCCCCCCAGACAGAGCGTTCCAGACCCTCACCCCCCCTCCCAGACAGAGCGTTCCAGACCCTCCCCCCCTCCCTCCCAGACAGAGCGTTCCAGACCCTCTTCCCCCCCCCTCCCAGACAGAGCGTTCCAGACCCTCACCCCCCCTCCCAAACAGAGCGTTCCAGACCCTCTTCCCCCCCCCCTCCCAGACCGAGCGTTCCAGACCCTCCCCCCCCCCCCCCCAGACAGCGTTCCAGACCCCCTCCCCCCCCCTCCCAGGCAGCGCGTTCCAGACCCTCTCCCCCCTCCCAGACAGATCGTTCCAGACCCCCTCCCCCCCTCCCAGGCAGCGCGTTCCAGACCCTCTCCCCCCCCTCCCAGACAGAGCGTTCCAGACCCGCCTCTCCCCCACCCTTCCAGACAGAGCGTTCCAGACCCTCTTCCCCCCCCCCTCCCAGACAGAGCGTTCCAGACCCGCCTCTTCCCCCCCTCCCAGACAGAGCGTTCCAGACCCTCTCCCCCCCCCTCCCAGACAGAGCGTTCCAGACCCGCCTCTCCCCCCCTCCCAGACAGAGCGTTCCAGACCGTCACCCCCCCTCCCAGACAGAGCGTTCCAGACCCTCTCCCCCCCCTCCCAGACAGAGCGTTCCAGACCCGCCTCTTCCCCCCCCCCTCCCAGACAGAGCGTTCCAGACCCTCTCCCCCCCCCCCCCCAGACAGAGCGTTCCAGACCCGCCTCTCCCCCCCTCCCAGACAGAGTGTTCCAGACCCACCTCTTCCCCCCCCTCCCAGAGAGAGCGTTACAGTCCCGCCTCGCCCCCCCCCCAGACAGAGCGTTCCAGACCCTCTCCCCCCCCTTCCAGACAGAGCGTTCCAGACCCTCTTCCCCCCCCCCAGACAGAGCGTTCCAGACCCTCTCCCCCCCTCCCAGACAGAGCGTTCCAGACCCTCTCCCCCCCCCTTCCAGACAGAGCGTTCCAGACCCTCTTCCCCCCCCCCCCAGACAGAGTGTTCCAGACCCTCTCCCCCCCTCCCAGACAGAGCGTTCCAGACCCGCCTCTCCCCCACCCTTCCAGACAGAGCGTTCCAGACCCTCTCCCCCCCCCCTCCCAGACAGAGCGTTCCAGACCCGCCTCTTCCCCCCCTCCCAGACAGAGCGTTCCAGACCCTCTTCCCCCCCCCTCCCAGACAGAGCGTTCCAGACCCGCCTCTCCCCCCCTCCCAGACAGAGCGTTCCAGACCCTCACCCCCCCTCCCAGACAGAGCGTTCCAGACCCTCTCCCCCCCCCTCCCAGACAGAGCGTTCCAGACCCGCCTCTTCCCCCCCCGTTCCAGACAGAGCGTTCCAGACCCTCTTCCCCCCCCCCCCCCCCAGACAGAGCGTTCCAGACCCTCTCCCCCCCCCTCCCAGACAGAGCGTTCCAGACCCTCTTCCCCCCCCCCCCAGACAGAGCGTTCCAGACCCGCCTCCCCCCTCCCAGACAGAGCGTTCCAGACCCTCTCCCCCTCCCAGACAGAGCGTTCCAGACCCGCCTCTTCCCCCCCCCTCCCAGACAGAGCGTTCCAGACCCTCTCCCCCTCCCAGACAGAGCGTTGCAGACCCTCTCCCCCCCCTCCAGACAGAGCGTTCCAGACCCTCTCCCCACTCCCAGACAGAGCGTTGCAGACCCTCTCCCCCCCCCCTCCCAGACAGAGCGTTCCAGACCCTCTCCCCACTCCCAGACAGAGCGTTCCAGACCCGCCTCTCCCCCCCTCCCAGACAGAGCGTTACAGACCCTCTTTCCCCCCCCCTCCTAGACAGAGCGTTCCAGACCCTCTTCCCCATCCCCTCCCAGACAGAGCGTTCCAGACCCTCACCCCCCTCTGGGGAAAACAACTTTTCCTCAAATCTCCCCTGAACCTTCCGCCCCTAACCTTGAACTTGTGTCCCCCTCGTAACTGACCCTTCAACTAAGGGGACCAGCTGCTCCCTATCCTCCCTGTCCGTGCCCCTCAGAATCCTGTCCACCTCGATCAGGTCGCCCCTCAGTCTTCTCTCCTCCTGAGAAAACAACCCAAACCCCAACCTCTCTTCATAACTGAAATGTTCCATCCCAGCAACATCCTGGTGAATCTCCCCTGCACCCCCTCCAGTGCAATCACATCCTTCCTATAATGTGGCGACCAGAACTGCACTCAGTGCTCCAGCTGTGGCCTCACCAAGCTTCTATACAACTCCACCATGACCCCCTGCTGTTGTAATCTCTGCCTCGATTGATAAAAGCGAGTGTCCGATGTGCCTTTTTCACCCCCCTATTAACCTGCCCTTCTGCCTTCAGAGATCTGTGGACAAACTCGCCAAGGTCCCTCTGTTCCTGGGAACTTCCCAGTGTCAGGCCGCTCATTGAATATTTCCTTGTCGTGTTCCTCCTTCCAGAGTGATCACCGCGCACGTTTCAGGGTTAAATTCCATCTGCCACTTACCCGCCCATTTAACCATCCCGTCAATATCTTCCTGTAACAAGGCTCTCAGCCTCACTGTTAACCACCCGGACAATCTTTGTGTCACCCACAACCTTACTGATCCGACCCCCACATCGTCATCTCTGTCGTTTATATAAATGACAGACAATAGGGGGCCCAGCACGGATCCCTGTGATACGCCACTGGTCACCGGCTTCCAGTCACTAACGCAGCCGTCGGTCATCGCCCTCTGTCTCCTACAGCTCAGCCAGCTTTGAATCCACCTGCTCAGGTTCCCCTGTATCCCATGTGTATTTGCCGTCTCCCATGTGGAACTTGTCAAAGGCTTTGCTGAAATCCACATAAACTACATCAACCGCATCGCCACACGTGGTCACATGCTCAAAAAATCAATCAAACGTGTGAGGCATGACCTCCCTCTGACAGCCATGCTGCCTATCCTGATCAAACCTCCTCCTCCCCCGATCAAACCTCCCCTACCCCGATCAAACCTCCCCTACCCCGATCAAACCTCCCCTACCCCAATCAAACCTCCCCCTCCCCCGATCAAACCTCCCCTACCCCGATCAAACCTCCCCCTCCCCGATCAAACCTCCCCTACCCCGATCAAACCTCCCCCTCCCCGATCAAACCTCCCCTACCCCGATCAAACCTCCCCCTCCCCCAATCAAACCTCCCCTCCCCGATCAAACCTCCCCTCCCCCGATCAAACCTCCCCTACCCCGATCAAACCTCCCCTACCCCCGATCAAACCTCCCCTACCCCGATCAAACCTCCCCTACCCCGATCAAACCTCCCCCTCCCCCGATCAAACCTCCCCCTCCCCTGATCAAACCTCCCCTCCCCCGATCAAACCTCCCCTACCCCGATCAAACCTCCCCCTCCCCCGATCAAACCTCCCCCTCCCCCGATCAAACCTCCGCCTCCCCGATCAAACCTCCCCTACCCCGATCAAACCTCCCCCGCCCCCGATCAAACCTCCCCTACCCCTGATCAAACCTCCCCCTCCCCCGATCAAACCTCCCCTACCCCGATCAAACCTCCCCCTACCCCGATCAAACCTCCCCCTCCCCCGATCAAACCTCCCCCTCCCCTGATCAAACCTCCCCTACCCCCGATCAAACCTCCCCTCCCCCGATCAAACCTCCCCTCCCGCTGATCAAACCTCCCCTCCCCCGATCAAACCTCCCCCTCCCCGATCAAACCTCCCCTACCCCTGATCAAACCTCCCCTCCCCCTGATCAAACCTCCTCCTCCCCGATCAAACCTCCCCTACCCCTGATCAAACCTCCCCTACCCCGATCAAACCTCCCCTCCCCCTGATCAAACCTCCCCCTCCCACGATCAAACCTCCCCTACGCCGATCAAACCTCCCCTACCACTGATCAAACCTCCCCCTCCCCCGATCAAACCTCCCCTACCCCGATCAAACCTCCCCTACCCCGATCAAACCTCCCCCTCCCCCTGATCAAACCTCCCCCTCCCCCGATCAAACCTCCCCCTCCCCCTGATCAAACCTCCCCCTCCCCCGATCAAACCTCCCCTACCAAGATCAAACCTCCCCTTCCCCCTGATCAAACCTCCCCCTCCCCCGATCAAACCTCCCCCTCCCCCGATCAAACCTCCCTCTCCCGCTGATCAAACCTCCCCTCCCCCGATCAAACCTCCCCCTCCCCGATCAAACCTCCCCTACCCCCGATCAAACCTCCCCTCCCCCTGATCAAACCTCCCCCTCCCCCGATCAAACCTCCCCCTCCCCCTGATCAAACCTCCCCCTCCCCGATCAAACCTCCCCTACCCCTGATCAAACCTCCCCTACCCCGATCAAACCTCCCCTCCCCCTGATCAAACCTCCCCCTCCCCCGATCAAACCTCCCCTACCACTGATCAAACCTCCCCCTCCCCCGATCAAACCTCCCCTACCCCGATCAAACCTCCCCTACCCCGATCAAACCTCCCCCTCCCCTGATCAAACCTCCCCCTCCCCCGATCAAACCTACCCCTCCCCCTGATCAAACCTCCCCCTCCTCCGATCAAACCTCCCCTACCCCCGATCAAACCTCCCCTACCCCCGATCAAACCTCCCCCTCCCCCGATCAAACCTCCCCTACCCCGATCAAACCTCCCCCTCCCCCGATCAAACCTCCCCTACCACGATCAAACCTCCCCCTACCCCTGATCAAACCTCCCCCTCCCCCGATCAAACCTCCCCCTCCCCCGATCAAACCTCCCCTACCCCTGATCAAACCTCCCCTACCCCGATCAAACCTCCCCCTCCCCGATCAAACCTCCCCCTCCCCCGATCAAACCTCCCCTCCCCCGATCAAACCTCCCCTACCCCGATCAAACCTCCCCTACCCCGATCAAACCTCCCCCTCCCCCGATCAAACCTCCCCCTCCCCTGATCAAACCTCCCCTCCCCCGATCAAACCTCCCCTACCCCGATCAAACCTCCCCCTCCCCCGATCAAACCTCCCCCTCCCCCGATCAAACCTCCCCCTCCCCTGATCAAACCTCCCCTCCCCCGATCAAACCTCCCCTACCCCGATCAAACCTCCCCCTCCCCGATCAAACCTCCCCCTCCCCCGATCAAACCTCCCCTACCCCGATCAAACCTCCCCCGCCCCCGATCAAACCTCCCCTACCCCTGATCAAACCTCCCCCTCCCCCGATCAAACCTCCCCTACCCCGATCAAACCTCCCCTACCCCGATCAAACCTCCCCCTCCCCCGATCAAACCTCCCCCTCCCCTGATCAAACCTCCCCTACCCCCGATCAAACCTCCCCCTCCCCCGATCAAACCTCCCCCTCCCGCTGATCAAACCTCCCCTCCCCCGATCAAACCTCCCCCTCCCCGATCAAACCTCCCCTACCCCTGATCAAACCTCCCCTCCCCCTGATCAAACCTCCTCCTCCCCGATCAAACCTCCCCTACCCCTGATCAAACCTCCCCTACCCCGATCAAACCTCCCCTCCCCCTGATCAAACCTCCCCTCCCCCGATCAAACCTCCCCCTCCCCCTGATCAAACCTCCCCCTCGCCCTGATCAAACCTCCCCCTCCCACGATCAAACCTCCCCTACCCCGATCAAACCTCCCCTACCACTGATCAAACCTCCCCCTCCCCCGATCAAACCTCCCCTACCCCGATCAAACCTCCCCTACCCCGATCAAACCTCCCCTACCCCGATCAAACCTCCCCCTCCCCCTGATCAAACCTCCCCCTCCCCCGATCAAACCTCCCCTCCCCCTGATCAAACCTCCCCCTCCCCCGATCAAACCTCCCCTACCAAGATCAAACCTCCCCTCCCCCTGATCAAACCTCCCCCTCCCCCGATCAAACCTCCCCCTCCCCCGATCAAACCTCCCTCTCCCGCTGATCAAACCTCCCCTCCCCCGATCAAACCTCCCCCTCCCCGATCAAACCTCCCCTACCCCCGATCAAACCTCCCCTCCCCCTGATCAAACCTCCCCCTCCCCCGATCAAACCTCCCCCTCCCCCTGATCAAACCTCCCCCTCCCCGATCAAACCTCCCCTACCCCTGATCAAACCTCCCCTACCCCGATCAAACCTCCCCTCCCCCTGATCAAACCTCCCCCTCCCCCGATCAAACCTCCCCTACCACTGATCAAACCTCCCCCTCCCCCGATCAAACCTCCCCTACCCCGATCAAACCTCCCCTACCCCGATCAAACCTCCCCCTCCCCTGATCAAACCTCCCCCTCCCCCGATCAAACCTACCCCTCCCCTGATCAAACCTCCCCCTCCTCCGATCAAACCTCCCCTACCCCCGATCAAACCTCCCCCTCCCCCGAGCAAACCTCCCCTACCCCGATCAAACCTCCCCTACCCCGATCAAACCTCCCCCTCCCCCGATCAAACCTCCCCTACCACAATCAAACCTCCCCCTACCCCGATCAAACCTCCCCTCCCCCTGATCAAACCTCCCCTACCCCTGATCAAATCTCCCCCTCCCCCGATCAAACCTCCCCTCCCCCTGATCAAACCTCCCACCCCCCCGATCAAACCTCCCCTACCCCTGATCAAACCTCCCCTACCCCTGATCAAACCTCCCCTACCCCTGATCAAACCTCCCCTACCCCTGATCAAACCTCCCCTACCCCCGATCAAACCTCCCCTACCCCCGATCAAACCTCCCCTACCCCCGATCAAACCTCCCCTCCCCCTGATCAAACCTCCCCCTCCCCCGATCAAACCTCCCCTCCCCCGATCAAACCTCCCCTCCCCTGATCAAACCTCCCCTACCCCTGATCAAACCTCCCCCTCCCCCGATCAAACCTCCCCCTCCCCCTGATCAAACCTCCCCCTCCCCGATCAAACCTCCCCTACCCCTGATCAAACCTCCCCTACCCCGATCAAACCTCCCCTCCCCCTGATCAAACCTCCCCCTCCCCCGATCAAACCTCCCCTACCACTGATCAAACCTCCCCCTCCCCCGATCAAACCTCCCCTACCCCGATCAAACCTCCCCTACCCCGATCAAACCTCCCCCTCCCCTGATCAAACCTCCCCCTCCCCCGATCAAACCTACCCCTCCCCCTGATCAAACCTCCCCCTCCTCCGATCAAACCTCCCCTACCCCCGATCAAACCTCCCCCTCCCCCGAGCAAACCTCCCCTACCCCGATCAAACCTCCCCTACCCCGATCAAACCTCCCCCTCCCCCGATCAAACCTCCCCTACCACGATCAAACCTCCCCCTACCCCGATCAAACCTCCCCTCCCCCTGATCAAACCTCCCCTACCCCTGATCAAATCTCCCCCTCCCCCGATCAAACCTCCCCTCCCCCTGATCAAACCTCCCACCCCCCCGATCAAACCTCCCCTACCCCTGATCAAACCTCCCCTACCCCTGATCAAACCTCCCCTACCCCTGATCAAACCTCCCCTACCCCCGATCAAACCTCCCCTACCCCCGATCAAACCTCCCCTACCCCCGATCAAACCTCCCCTACCCCCGATCAAACCTCCCCTCCCCCTGATCAAACCTCCCCCTCCCCCGATCAAACCTCCCCTCCCCCGATCAAACCTCCCCTCCCCCTGATCAAACCTCCCCTACCCCTGATCAAACCTCCCCCTCCCCCGATCAAACCTCCCCTCCCCCTGATCAAACCTCCCAGCCCCCCGATCAAACCTCCCCTACCCCTGATCAAACCTCCCCTACCCCTGATCAAACCTCCCCTACCCCTGATCAAACCTCCCCTACCCCCGATCAAACCTCCCCCTCCCCCGATCAAACCTCCCCTCCCCCGATCAAACCTCCCCTACCCCGATCAAACCTCCCCCGCCCCCGATCAAACCTCCCCTACCCCTGATCAAACCTACCCCTCCCCCTGTGTGTTGTTAATCAGGTCCTGTCCTTGTCCTGGTCTCTAGATGGACTGGCCACCAGGTGTCGTGTTTCTTGTCTTATACTGTCTCTGTCCTTGCCTGTGATTGGCTGTCGTGTTATGTGTGCTAATTTGTCTGTTGGTCTGTCTATCATGATGTGTGTGTTTGAATATCATGACATCCCCTCTTTTTTTTTACAAGATTATGAGCCTACGTGGTTATAAATATGAATGTGTCCTGAGTGCAGCTGAAGGTGTGAGTGCGTGATATTTACAGCAGGTACATGTGGCGTAACTATATACAAGGGGCGATGTCGGGTGTGTCATGCTAACGAGGTTGTACCATAACAAAACAAGAAAAAACTTTGAAGTGTGGTCCGGTCAAACGAGATCTGGAACGATTAAACAGTGACATGTTACAATTCAATAGTTGCTAAACTTTGACGTGTGAACAGTCTCATAAGTCCAGTCGAGTAGGTGGGCGACAAATTTGGGTTGACCGCCTCAAGGGTGCGTCGAGAACCACCGGCTGAGGTACGAGCCTGGCCACGGGCGGCGATGGAAGGGGCATGGTCTGTGGCAGCTCCACGAAGTCACTATCAGGAACCAGTGGAGGACACGGCGTCTGTGTAGGGTCCCGTTGCGAGCGTGGAAGGAGGCGAAGGGCTTGGCGATTGCACCTACGCACGGATCCATCCGGCATTCGTACCAGGAACGAGCGGGGAGCCACGCGTCGGAGACCTTCGGCAGGTGCTGACCAGCCACCATTTGGTAGGTGAATGCGGACGTTGTCTCCAGGGGCCAGGGCGGGAAGATCAGTTGCCCGTATGTCGTACAATCTCTTCTGGCGACCGCGCTGCAGTTGCATCTTATGCAGTACCGGAGCATGGTCTATTGTTGGTGTCAGGATGGAAGGCACAGTGGTTCTGAGGGTGCGACCCATCAGCAGCTGTGCTGGCGAGAGACCCGTGGCTAGCGGGGCCGAGCGATAGGCCAGCAGGGCGAGGTGAAAGTCCGACCCGGCAGCAGCAGCCTTGCAGAGGAGCCGCTTGGCGATGTGAACGCCCTTCTCCGCCTTTCCATTGGACTGGGGATGCAGAGGGCTGGACGTCACATGTGTGAAGCCATACGAAGCAGCAAAGGACGACCATTCCTGGCTGGCGAAACAGGGCCCATTGTCCGACATGACAGTCATCGGAATGCCGTGGCGAGCGAAGGTGTCTTTGCCCTGATGACCGCAGACAACGTCAGATCGTGCAGGCGTATGACTTCTGGGTAATTGGAGAAGTAGTCCATGATGACAACATAGTCCATGCCAAGCGCGTGAAATAGGTCGACACCCACCTTTGCCCAGGGGGACGTCACCAGCTCATGGGGCAGAAGCGTCTCAGGAGGTTGCGCCGGCTGAAACCTTTGGCAGGTTGTACAGTTGATCACCATGTTGGCAATATCGTCACTGATGCCCGGCCAGTATACCGCCTCTCGGGCCCTCCGTCTGCACTTCTCGACCCCCAAGTGGCCTTCGTGTAGTTGATCGAGAACCAGCTGGCGCATGCTGTGCGGAATCACAATCCGGTCCAGCTTCAGAAGGACAGCATCAATGGTGGCTAGGTCGTCTCGTACATTACGGAACTGCGGGCACTGCCCTTTGAGCCATCCTCCCGTCATGTGGCGCATCACTCGCTGTAGAAGGGGGTCGGCCGCTGTCTCTCGGCGGATACGGGCCAGACTGGAGTCGTCAGCCGGCAGATTTGCCGCTGTCAAGGCCACTTGTGCCTCGACTTGACATACGAACCCCTCCGCATCTGGTGGTGTACTCACTGCTCGGGATAGGGCATCCGCCACGATGAGGTCCTTCCCTGGAGTGTAGATCAGTTGGAAATCATACCTCCTGAGTTTAAGTAGGATGCGCTGGAGGCGAGGGGTCATGTCGTTCAGGTCCTTGTTTATTATGTTGACCAGGGGGCGGTGGTCAGTTTCGACCGTGGAAGACCATATACATAATCGTGGAACTTGTCCAAACCGGTTAGCAAGCCCAGGCATTCTTTTTAGATTTGTGCGTAGTGCTGCTCTGTGGGGGTCATGGCCCGCGAGGCATAGTCAACCGGGGCCCATGACGACGTGTCATCCCTCTGCAGGAGCACTGCTCCAATGCCGGATTGGCTGGCATCAGTTGAGATTTTGGTGGGACGAGACGTGTCGAAGAACGCCAACACTGGTGCCGTGGCCAGTTTGCGTTTGAGCTCCTCCCATTCCAGCTGGTGCGATTGTTGCCACTGGAACTCTGTAGATTTTTTTACGAGATGGCGCAGAGCCGTTGTGTGGGAGGCAAGGTTGGGAATGGATTTCCCTAGGAAGTTGACCATGCCAAGGAATCGTAGGACAGCCTTCTTGTCGGCCGGCCGCGGCATGGCTGTGATGGCGCTCACCTTGTCTGCATCCGGACGGACCCCTGACCGGGAGATGTGGTCCCCCAGGAACTTCAATTCGGTCTGGCCAAAGGCGCACTTGGCTCGGTTGAGGCGCAGGCCGTTTTCCCGTATGCGGGCAAAAACGAGTTGGAGACGATATATGTGCTCCTGCGGTGTGGTGGACCAGATGATGATATCGTCCACATATACGCGTACCCCTTCGATGCCTTCCATCATCTGCTCCATGATCCTATGAAAGACCTCGGATGCCGAGATGATGCCAAATGGCATCCGGTTGTAGCAGAATCTGCCGAAAGGGGTGTTGAAGGTACATAGCTTTCGGCTGGACGGGTCCAGTTGGATCTGCCAAAATCCTTTCGAAGCATCCAGTTTGGTGAATATCTTGGCTTGGGCCATTTCACTGGTGATTTCCTCCCGTTTAGGTATGGGATAATATTCCCGCATAATGTTATTATTGAGGTCTTTAGGGTCTATACAGATGCGGAGCTCGCCGGAGGGCTTCTTGACACACACCATGGAGCTGACCCATGGCGTGGGCTCCGTGACCCTGGATAGGACCCCTTGGTCCTGGAGATCCTGCAGCTGCTGCTTGGGGCGGTCTTTAAGTGGCGCAGGAACCCTGCGAGGTGCGTGAACGACCGGGATGGCGTCCGGTTTGAGGCGAATTCGGTAGGTGTATGGCAGTGTTCCCATGCCTTCAAATGCCTCCTGGTTGTGAGCGAGGAGCGATTGGAGCTGTGCGTAGAACTCAGCATCCGGGAAGTCAGATGTGTCGTCTGGAGAGAGAGACAGAATTCGCTGTACAAGGTGGAGAGCCTTGCATGCCTGTGCGCCCAGCAGGGAGTCCTTCGATGAGCCAACTATCTCGAACGAGAGTGTGGCCGTGTGTGTTCTGTGTGTCACCTGGAGCTGGCAGGATCCCATGGCCGGGATAACGTTCCCGTTGTAGTCGACCATCTTGCACCGGGATGGCTGGATAGGTAGTTTGACCTTCATGGCATAGAAGGCTGACCATGCTCTGAGGTTGGCGGAGGCGCCAGTGTCCAGGCGGAAAGTGATCGGCGATCGGTTGACCGTCAGGGTGGCACTCCATTCATCGGCCGGATTGATGGTGTTGACCCGGTTCACATCAATGACCGCAACCCGGAAGGCGTCTTGGTCATCTGTGTCGTCGGTTTGGATGTCCTGTTGTGGAGGCTGGATGGTCCGCACGTGTCTGCGAGGTTGTCGGAGATGTGGAAGATCCACAGGTTGAACCGCTCGACAGTCGGCATCGTAGTGGCCCATCTTGCCACAGCGTAGGCATTGTCGGGTTTTTGCAGGACATTGCCCTTTTAAATGTGCAGCTCCACAATTGCCGCACATCATGACGTCACGGCGTTCGTTACGCCACTGCGCATGCGCAGTTCGGTCTTGCATCGGGCGCGCCTGCGCAGTGCGTCCCTCGATGTTGCCGTTGGTTTTGGCGGGCACAAGCGCGGGAGACCTCGAAAAGCGCGCGAAACGGCCGCCCTTGTCCGGGCCGTGGGCCGGGAGGTACTCGATTGCCTGGATGCGTTCGGCCTCGTGGGCGGCCTGGCTTGCCGATTCGATCGTGTGGGACCCCCTCCGTGCCGATTCGGTCGCCTGAAATTGGGCAAAGCGGCTGGGCGCATTTTCATGGAGGACACAGGCTTCAACTGCAGATGTTAAGGTCAGGCCTTTAATTTTAAGAAGCTGCTGGCGTAGGCCACTGGAGGCAACGCCAAAAACAATCTGGTCCCGGATCATGGACTCTGAGGTGGTGCCGTAACCGCAGGACTGCGCGAGTATGCGGAGGTGCGTCAGAAAGGGTTGAAAGAGCTCATCCTTACCTTGCAGGCGTTGCTGAAAGATATACCTTTCAAAGCTTTCATTTACCTCAACGTTGAAGTGCTGGTCGAGCTTGAGGAGGACCGTGTCATACTTGGATTGGTTCTCGCCTTCCGCGAACACCAAGGAGTTGTATACATCGATGGCGTGCTGACCTGCGGTAGTGAGGAGTATGGCAATCTTTGTTTCGTCCGAGGCACCCTGTTTTTCGTTGGCTCGCATGTACAGTTCAAATCACTGCTTGAAAAGCTTCCAATTGGTGCCCAGGTTCCCAGCGACTTGCAACGGCTGCGGTTTGTTGTTGATGTCCATGGCTCAGGATGGCAGATTTGCCGGCAGGTATCGATCCACTCACTTGGTACCATGTGGTGTTGGGTGCGCTGAGGTACAGATGAACCAACACAGTTGTATTTGGTACAACGCTGTTTTATTCCAACTTGCTATTTACAGATTTGTCTTGATACTCTGCACGTGGTGACTCCCTGAGTGTGTTGTTAATCAGGTCCTGTCCTTGTCCTGGTCTCTAGATGGACTGGCCACCAGGTGTCGTGTTTCTTGTCTTATACTGTCTCTGTCCTTGTCTGTGATTGGCTGTCGTGTTATGTGTGCTAATTTGTCTGTTGGTCTGTCTACCATGATGTGTGTGTTTGAATATCATGACAAAACCTACCCCTCCGCCTGATCAAACCTCCCCTCCCACTGATCAAACCTCCCCTACCCCTGATCAAACCTCCCCCTACCCCTGATCAAACCTACCCCTACCCCTGATCAAACCTACCCCTCCCCCTGATCAAACCTCCCCTACCCCTGATCAAACCTACCCCTACTCCTGATCAAACCTCGCCTACCCCCTGATCAAACCTACCCCGACCCCTGATCAAACCTCCCCTATCCCTGATCAAACCTACCCCTCCCCCTGATCAAACTTCCCCTACCCCTGATCAAACCTACCCCTACTCCTGATCAAACCTCGCCTACCCCTGATCAAACCTACCCCTACCCCTGATCAAACCTCGCCTACCCCTGATCAAACCTACGGGTCTTTGAGGAGGGGGTTGGACAGACTGAGGGAGGAGCGGGGTGTTTTTGAGGAGGGGGTTAGACAGACTGAGGGAGGAGCGGAGTGTCTTTGAGGAGGGGGTTAGACAGACTGAGATTGGGCTTGCTTCCAGTGGAGTTTAGAAGAGTGAGGAGGTGAATTATTGGAAGTGTAGACGTCCTGAGCGGCCTTGGGCAGGTGGCTGTGGAAAGGATGTGGCCGTGGGTGAGCTGGTCTTGGATTCAGTCCGCACAGACACGATGGGCTGAATGGCTTCCCGCTGTGGATTGGATTGGATTGGATTTGTTTATTGTCACGTGTACCGAGGTCCAGTGAAAAGTATTTTTCCGCGAGCAGCTCAACAGATCATTAAATACATGGAAATAAAATAAAAGAAAATACATAATAGGGCAACACAACATATACAATGTAAGCATACAAGGTGAAGCATACAGGGTGTAGTGTTAATGAGGTCAGTCCATAAGAGGGTCATTTAGGAGTCTGGTGACAGTGGGGAAGAAGCTGTTTTTGAGTCTGTTCGTGCGTGTTCTCAGACTTCTGTATCTCCTGCCCGATGGAAAAAGTTGGAAGAGTGAGTAAGCCGGGTGGGAGGGATCTTTGATTATGCTGCCCGCTTTCCCCAGGCAGCGGGAGGTGTAGATGGAGTCAATGGATGGGAGGCAGGTTCGTGTGATGGACTGGGCGGTGTTCACGACTCTCTGAAGTTTCTTGCGGTCCTGGGCCGAGCAGTTGCCATACCAGGCTGTGATGCAGCCCGATAGGATGCTTTCTATGGTGCATCTGTAAAAGTTGGTAAGAGTCAATGTGGACATGCCGAATTTCCTTAGTTACCTGAGGAAGTATAGGCGCTGTTGTGCTTTCTTGGCGGTAGCGTCGACGTGGGTGGACCAGGACAGATTGCTGTGCTGTGATGGTTGTACAGACAGCCACTTCCTGTGGCACATAGCGGCCCTGAACCCTCTTGTACAACCTGCCTTCTGCATCAACCACAGCCTGTAACAGTCGGATATTGTTATTGAGAGGCCGCACACTTCCTGTCAGAATAGAGGCAGAATTGTTTTATTGGCTGGAATCTCTATTTTCTCATCCTTTGCATCATTCTAATGTTTCAGCGAAAGCTTTCTTGTTGCAAACAGAACTAATCTTTACAGAATGTAAGACATTGCCCTGAATCATCATTGTTTGTTTGTTTTTTGCCAGGATTTAACCTCGGGTATAAAGTCTCTGCAGGAATCGGGTGCGTTCAGTGTTTGGCGGTCACTTGCTACGTCGTCACACTCTTCCTGCGACGGCAGACTGAACAATCTCCCTTCTTAGCCAACATCTGTAAGTTGCCACAGTCAGATTTCTGCCCTCTGCCTGCCTGCTCCCGTCCCCTGCCCAGTCGTCCCCTGTTCTGAGTCAGTTTGAAACTCATACAGGGTGTAAAGCAGGTCAGCCAAGCTTCAGGAAGGAACGTGCTCAGGGGTAGTTTCCACAATGACCCTGCTTCAAAGTGACCCCACCCCTCTCCTCGATCCCCCCCCCCATTAATCAACAATCTGCTGAGCCTTACAAACACTGAAAGACCCCGCTCCCCCTGCTCTTTGGGGAAGAGATTTCCACAGATTCACCTCCCTCTGAGAAATAATTC
Organism: Scyliorhinus torazame; assembly: GCF_047496885.1. Lineage (NCBI taxonomy): Eukaryota > Metazoa > Chordata > Chondrichthyes > Carcharhiniformes > Scyliorhinidae > Scyliorhinus > Scyliorhinus torazame. Next base: position 225,780,529 of record NC_092720.1, read on the forward strand.
CTCCTCACCTCCATCTTATCTTTCAACAGTGACCCCGAGTTCTACTCTCCCACAAGAGGGGTCCATCCTCTCCACAGCCAGCCTGTCAACACCCCTCAGCACCTGATCACGTCGCCTCGAAACTCCTCGAAACTCCAGTGGATTCAAGCCCAACCTCTTCCCCCCCCCTTTCCTCATCCGACATCCCGCCCATCCCTGGGATCAATCTCGGAACCGCTTCCAACTCATTCACAATTCCCTGAAATACGAAGACCATTACCGCCCACAACACTCCAGATGTGGTCTCGCAAACGTCCTGCGCAACTGTAGCAGAACCTCTCGACTTTTATATTCAATTCCCCCTCACAATAAACAAGTACATCTCAACTTTGCTCAGTACTCACGGCATGATTCATGCACTCGGACACCCTCTGCACCTCGGAGCTCGGCAGCCCCTTACCATTTAGATCATCGTTTTATTCTTCTTGCCACAATGGACAATTTCACGTGTGCCCACATTGTCCTCCGCTTGTCAGATGTTTACTCACTCACTTCACCTGTCTGTGTCCCTGTGTCGCCTCCTTATGTCATCTTCACAATTTACATTGCCAACCATCTTAGTGTCATCAGCAAATTTCTGGGGTGATTCTCGGAGCCGGGCCGGAGAATCGCCTCGACACGCGATTCCCTGAGGCGGGGCCGCCGCTTCTCCGGCCCGGATGGGCCGGAGAAGCGACAGAGTCACGCCAGCGCCATTCATCCCTGGTCGCTGCCGGCGGGAACTCTGCGCGAACGGTCAGGGGGGGCGGCCTGTGGAGGGGGGGGGGGGGGAGGCTCCTTCACCGGGGGTGGGGGGAGGGAGGCTCCTTCACCGGGGGGGGGGGGGCATCCGATGGGGTCTGGCCCACAATCGGGGCCCACCAATCGGCGGGCCGGCCTCTCTCCCCCCCCCCCCCCCCCCCCCCCGGGCCTACTGCCCTGGCGGCGGCCGCTGAACACCGACGCCATGTTGAGTCGGGGCCGGCGCGCTAACGATGTCCCCCACGCATGCGCGGGTTGGCGCGGTGCCCATTTGGCGCCGGGAAAGGAGGCTGGAGCGGCGTGAACTACTCCAGCGCCGTGCTGGCCCCCTTAGAATAGGCGTACCCGGGCCCGGTTCGCGTCCTCGTGAAACGCGACGGCGTTCACGCTGGCGCGAACACTTGGGCTCCAATTGGGAGAATCGCCCCCTTAGTAACCGTTCCTTCAGTCCCCTCCTCAAAGTGATTTGCATCAATTGTTCAAAGTGGAGGCCCCAGCACTGATCCCCGTGGCAAAGCACTCGTCATATCTTCATGCTTCCTGACAACCAGGAAAAGACCCGTTCATGCCTACTTTCAGTTTCCTGTTAACTAGCCAATCTCCTGTCCACGCCTATATGTCGTCACCTTGAGCTTTTATTTGCTACAATAACCTTTGATGTGGCACCTTATCAACTTTCCTCCGGAAATCTGACTGGTCCATCCACAGGTTCCCCTTTATACGCAGCACATGCGACTCCTTCAAAAATCTCCAGGAAATGAGCGAAACAGGATTCCCCTTTCACAAAACCCTGTTGACTCTGCCCGATTGCCTTGAATATTTCAAAGTGCTCTGCTTTAACATCTGTAATAATGGCGGCTAACGATTTCCCTAAGACGGATGTCCGGCTAACTGGCCTGTGGTCTCCCACTTTATCTCCCTCCGTTTTGAACAAATAGAACATAGAACATAGAACGATCCAGCGCAGTACAGGCCCTTCGGCCCACGATGTTGCACCGAAACAAAAGCCATCTAACCTACACTATGCCATTATCATCCATATGTTTATCCAATAAACTTTTAAATGCCCTCAATGTTGGCGAGTTCACTACTGTAGCAGGTAGGGCATTCCACGGCCTCACTACTCTTTGCATAAAAAACCTACCTCTGACCTCTGTCCTATATCTATTACCCCTCAGTTTAAAGTTATGTCCCCTCGTGCCAGCCATTTCCATCCGCGGGAGAAGGCTCTCACTGTCCACCCTATCCAACCCCCTGATCATTTTGTATGCCTCTATTAAGTCTCCTCTTAACCTTCTTCTCTCCAACGAAAACAACCTCAAGTCCATCAGACTTTCCTCATAAGATTTTCCCTCCATACCAGGCAACATCCTGGTAAATCTCCTCTGCACCCGCTCCAAAGCCTCCACGTCCTTCCTATAATGCGGTGACCAGAACTGTACGCAATACTCCAAATGCAGCCATACCAGAGTTCTGTACAGCTGCAACATGACCTCCCGACTCCGGAACTCAATCCCTCTACCAATAAAGGCCAACACTCCATAGGCCTTCTTCACCACCCTATCAACCTGGGTGGCAACTTTCAGGGATCTATGTCCATGGACACCTAGATCCCTCTGCTCATCCACACTTCCAAGAACTTTACCATTAGCCAAATATTCCGCATTCCTGTTATTCCTTCCAAAGTGAATCACCTCACACTTCTCTACATTAAACTCCATTTGCCACCTCTCAGCCCAGCTCTGCAGCTTATCTATATCCCTCTGTAACCTGCTACTTCCTTCCACACTATCGACAACACCACCGACTTTAGTATCGTCTGCAAATTTACTCACCCACCCTTCTGCGCCTTCCTCTAGGTCATTGATAAAAATGACAAACAGCAACGGCCCCAGAACAGATCCTTGTGGTACTCCACTTGTGACTGAACTCCATTCTGAACATTTCCCATCAACCACCACCCTCTGTCTTCTTTCAGCTAGCCAATTTCTGATCCACATCTCTAAATCACCCTCAATCCCCAGCCTCCGTATTTTCTGCAAAGCCTACCGTGGGGAACCTTATCAAACGCTTTGCTGAAATCCATATACACCACATCAACTGCTCTACCCTCGTCTACCTGTTCAGTCACCTTCTCAAAGAACTCGATAAGGTTTGTGAGGCATGACCTACCCTTCACAAAGCCATGCTGACTATCCCTGATCATATTATTCCTATCTAGATGATTATAAATCTTGTCTCTTATAATCCCCTCCAAGACTTTACCCACTACAGATGTGAGGCTCACCGGTCTATAGTTGCCGGGGTTGTCTCTGCTCCCCTTTTTGAACAAAGGGACCACATTTGCTGTCCTCCAGTCCTCTGGCACTATTCCTGTAGCCAATGATGACATAAAAATCAAAGCCAATGGTCCAGCAATCTCATCCCTGGCCTCCCAGAGAATCCTAGGATAAATCCCATCAGGTCCCGGGGACTTATCTATTTTCAGCCTGTCCAGAATTGCCAACACCTCTTCCCTACGTACCTCAATGCCATCTAATCTATTTACCTGGAGCTCAGCATTCTCCTCCACAACATTATCTTTTTCCTGAGTGAATACTGACGAAAAATATTCATTTAGTATCTCGCCTATCTCTTCAGACTCTACACACAACTTCCCATCCCTGTCCTTGACTGGTCCTACTCTTTCCCTAGTCATTCGCTTATTCCTGACATACCTATAGAAAGCTTTTGGGTTTTCCTTGATCCTTCCTGCCAAATACTTCTCATGTCCCCTCCTTGCTCGTCTTAGCTCTCTCTTTAGATCCTTCCTCGCTACCTTGTAACTATCCATCGCCCCAATCGAAACTTCACACCTCATCTTCACATAGGCCTCCTTCTTCCTCTTAACAAGAGATTCCACTTCTTTGGTAAACCACGGTTCCCTCGCTCGGCACCTTCCTCCCTGCCTGACCGGTACATACTTATCAAGAACATGCAGTAGCTGATCCTTGAACAAGCCCCACTTATCCAGTGTGTCCAACACTTGCAGCCTACTTCTCCACCTTATCCCCCCCAAGTCACGTCTAATGGCATCATAATTGCCCTTCCCCCAGCTATAACTCTTGCCCTGCGGTGTATACTTATCCCTTTCCATCATTAACGTAAACGTCACCGAATTGTGGTCACTGTCCCCAAAGTGCTCACCTACCTCCAAATCCAACACCTGGCCTGGTTCATTACCCAAAACCAAATCCAACGTGGCCTCGCCTCTTGTTGGCCTGTCAACATATTGTTTCAGGAAACCCTCCTGCACACACTGTCCAAAAAACGACCCATCTAATGTACTCGAACTATATCTTTTCCAGTCAATATTTGGAAAGTTTAAAGTCTCCCATAATAACTACCCTGTTACTTTCGCTCTTATCCAGGATCATCCTCGCCATCCTTTCCTCTACATCCCTAGAACTATTTGGAGGCCTATAAAAAAACTCCCAACAAGGTGACCTCTCCTTTCCTGTTTCTAACCTCAGCCCATACTACCTCGGAAGATGAGTCCCCATCTAGCATCCTCTCCGCCACCGTAATACTGCTCTTGACTAGCAGCGCCACACCTCCCCCTCTTTTGCCTCCTTCTCTGAGCTTACTAAAACACCTAAACCCCGGAACCTGCAATATCCATTCCTGTCCCTGCTCTATCCATGTCTCCGAAATGGCCACAACATCGAAGTCCCAGGTACCAACACATGCTGCCAGTTCCCCTACCTTATTTCGTATACTCCTGGCATTGAAGTAGACACACTTCAAACCACCTACCTGAACACTGGCCCCCTCCTGCGACGTCAAATCTGAGCTCCTGACCTCTATACTCTCATTCTCCCTTACCCTAAAACTACAATCCAGGTTCCCATGCCCCTGCTGCATTAGTTTAAACCCCCCCAAAGAGCACTAACAAATCTCCCCCCCAGGATATTTGTGCCCCGCAGGTTCAGATGTAGACCATCCTGTCTGTAGAGGTCCCACCTTCCCCAGAAAGAGCCCCAGTTATCCAGAAATCTGAATCCCTCCCGCCTGCACCATCCCTGTAGCCACGTGTTTAATTGCTCTCTCTCCCTATTCCTCATCTCACTATCACGTGGCACGGGCAACAACCCAGAGATAACAACTCTGTTTGTTCTAGTTCTGAGCTTCCATCCTAGCTCCCTGAAAGCCTGCCTGACATCCTTATCCCCTTTCCTACCTATGTCGTTAGTGCCAATGTGGACCACGACTTGGGGCTGCTCCCCCTCCCCCTTAAGGACCCGGAAAACACGATCCGAGACATCACGTACCCTTGCACCTGGGAGGCAACATACCAAACGTGAGTCTCTCACGCTCCCACAAAATCTCCTATCTGTGCCCCTGATTATAGAGTCCCCCAATTACTAATGCTCTGCTCCTCTCCCCCCTTCCCTTCTGAGCAACAGGGACAGACTCCGTGCCAGAGGCCCGTACCCCATGGCTTACCCCTGGTAAGTCGTCCCCCCCACAAGTATCCAAAGCGGTATACTTGTTTCTCAGGGGAACGACCGCAGGGGATCCCTGCACTGACTGCTTTTTCCCAGTCCCTCTTACAGTTACCCATCTATCTCCAATCTTTGGTGTAACTAATTCCCTGAAGCTGCTATCTATGACCCCCTCTGCCTCCCGAATGATCCGAAGTTCTTCCAACTCCAGCTCCAGTTCCCTAACTCGGTCTTGGAGGAGCTGGAGATCGCAGCACTTCCTTCAGGTAAAATCAGCAGGGACACTAACGGCATCCCTCACCTCAAACATCCTGCAGGAGGAACATTGCACTCCCTTCCCTGCCATTCCTCTAACTTTCTACCAAGATCTGGCTAACAACTAAATTAAATTTTTAAAAATAATAATAATAATAACAAAATATGGTACTTACCTCAGACCAATGGGTTTTATTATTAGGTTAGAGGAGGAGGGTGGGTGGGAGACACTACACGTGTAGTGTCTCGGGTTTCCTCTCCACCAGAATTTATTGGTGAGGGTCTTCCCAGACGTCCGCGGGTCGACTTCCTGTTCCCGCCTTAAACACTAAAATTAAAAAAAAAAAAAAAATTTAAAGGAGAGACTTACCTCCCAGAAATCACTTCCGCACTGCCCCCGCTGACATGGACTAGCCTGCTCCGCTCCCGCTGAAATCGACTGGCCTGCAAGGTAAGTAAGTTAATCAGTACTTACCTCACCCCAGGCCGCGACCTTTTAAATGGTCCCCTCTGCCTCGCAGCTCCCGCGCTTTTTCAAATTCCCGCGCTGTTTCTAAGGTCCCGGCTCTCACTCCCGAACTAAACAGCTGACCTGCAAGGTAAGTAAGTTAATCAGTTAATGAGTTACATTTGCTATCTTCCAATCTAATGGAACCTTTCCCGAATCCACGGCTCCTTTCTGCAGACAAGCCCCCCCTATCCCTGAGCTCTCACGCTTCTGCTTTGATGTCACCTGCCCTGCCATACTTATCAGCTTTAATCAAATACTCCATTATTTATTCCGTTATTTATTCTCATTTAGATTTTCATTCATCGTATCACAAACTCCAGGGCTATTCTGAATTTTTAGAAAATAGGCCTTGACCACTTATCGGATATTTCCAGACGGCCGCAGTGTGGAGCTGGAGGATGTAGGCCGGGTTCTAAATTGTTACTTTATGTCGGTGTTCATTCGTGAGAGGGACAGTGTGGGTGTAGAAATCAGGCAGAGGATGTGTTCCTGGGGGCCTCCTCAAGGTGGGGGCCTGAACTTGGGAGGGGGGGGGGGGAGAACGGGGAAGCCAGACAAAATGGCACCTCGCCCCATGGGGAGCCTTTTCCACCCCCTGGCCAGCTGAAGACCCTCAGCGGAGATACTCGGCAAGATAGCAAGATGTTCCTCGGTACTACAGCCATCGAAGAAACACCTCACTAAACGCTCCCGAAACCCGCATGGAAATTATTGGCTTGAATCCCACCCCATGTCTATCTTCCTCAGCGGATACGGATAATAAATATTCATCTAGATCTCGCCCAGGTCCTCCGTCACCGTGCACAGATTGCCCCTTTGGTTTCTAATGGGCCGCATTCTCTCCCCTGGTCACCCTCGCCCTCTTAATGTCTTTGTAAAATACCCGGGGTTTTCCGTAATCCCATCTGTCGTGTTGGGTGTTCCGATGCACAAATGATCCAACACAGCTGTAGATGGTACAACTCTGTTTTATTGTCTTAAACAATAACAACTACTAACTGCTGGCTGAGGTTCGTGCTTCACCAGCTAACCTGTGGACCCAGCCCTAGCACTATCTTAGTGAGACACTCAGCACATGGTGTATGTCTGAGTGGCACGCTGTGAGCTCTGTGCTCTGAGCTATCTCCTGGTAGAATGAGCTGGAACTGTGGTGTTCCCTGTTTTATAGTGCGGGTGCTCTCACTGGTGATTGGCTGCGATGTTAGTGCGTGTGCTCTCACTGGTGATTGGCTGCGATGTTAGTGCGTGTGCTCTCACTGGTGATTGGCTGCGATGTTAGTGCGTGTGCTCTCACTGGTGATTGGCTGCGATGTTAGTGCGTGTGCTCTCACTGGTGATTGGCTGCGATGTTAGTGCGTGTGCTCTCACTGGTGATTGGCTGCGATGTTAGTGCGTGTGCTCTCACTGGTGATTGGCTGCGATGTGTGTGTGTTGATTGGTCCGTCTACCTGTCCATCAGTGTGTGTGTGATTGCACCATGATATGTTAATATGGATATCATGACATCCCCCCCTTTTCACAAGGATATGCGCCTACATGGTAATGAATATTGGTGTGTACTGAGTGCAGCTGAGTATGTGTGCGCAATATTTACAACATGTACATGAGGCTAAACTATATACAGAGGAAGGTGTCAGGAGTAACAGAGCAACGAGGTTGTACCAATAACAGAACAAATGCAATCATCAAACATCGAGAGAGAACTTCTGGAACGACAAGAAAGAAACACGTTAACAGTCTGTAAAACGATTCAGTGAGTCCAATGTGCAAACAGGCTCATAAGTCCAGTCTATCAGGTGGGCGACGAATTCGGGTTGACCGCCTCAAGGGTGGGTCAGGATCCACCGGCTGAGGAATGAGCCTGGCCACGGGCGAGAGAGGAAGGGGCAGAGTGGCAGGAAGCTCCACAAAGTCGACATCAGGGACAACAGGAGGGCGTGGCACCGGTGCACAATCTCGTAGCGAGCGCGGAAGCAGCCGAAGGGCCCGCCGATTACGCCGGCGAATGGAGCCATCAGGCATGCGAACCAGGAACGAGCGGGGAGCCACGCGGCAAAGAACCTCGGCGGTTGCCGACCAGCCACCCTCTGGTAGGTGGATGCGGACGTTGTCTCCAGGCGCCAGGGTAGGAAGATCAGTCGCCCGAGCGTCATGTGCCACCTTCTGCTGAGCACGCTGTTGTTGCATCCTTCACAGTACTGGAGCATGGTTGGGTGTATGAACATGAATGGACGGCACAGTGGTCCTGAGGGTGCGACCCTTCAACAGCTGGGCTGGCGAGAGGCCCGTGGACAGTGGGGCCGAGCGATAGGCCAGCGGGGCTAAACAGAAATCCGATCCGGCATCAGCAGCCTTGCAGAGGAGCCGCTTCACAATGTGGACGCCCTTTTCCGCCTTGCCGTTCGACTGAGGATGCAGAGGGCTGGACGTCACGTGTGTGAAGTTGTATGAAGTGGCAAAGGAAGACCATTCTTGGCTCGCAAAGCAAGTTCCGTTGTCAGACATGACGGTGAGCGGAATTCCATGGCGAGCAAAGGTTTCTTTGCATGCCCGGATGACAGCTGATGACGTCGTGTCGTGCAGGCGTATGACCTCCGGATAACTTGAGAAGTAGTCAATCAGAATGACATAATCCCTGCCGAGCGCATGAAAGAGGTCGACACCCACCTTCGCCCAGGGGGACGTGACCAACTCATGGGGCTGAAGGGTCTCGGGGTTGCGCCGGCTGAAACCTTTGGCAGGTGGGGCAGTTGAGCACCATGTTGGCGATGTCGTCGCTGATGCCCGGCCAGTATACAGTCTCTCGGGCCCTCCGCCTGCACTTCTCAACCCCGAGATTGCCTTTGTGCAATTGTTCGAGGACCAGCCAGTGCATGCTGTGTGGGATCACGATCCGGTCCAACTTCAGGAGGACACCGTCAATGACGGCCAAGTCGTCCCGGACATTGTAGAATTGTGGGCACTGCCCCTTGAGCCACCCTCCCGTCATGTGGCGCATCACACGCTGTAGAAGGGGGTCGGCCGCAGTCTCCTGGCGAATGTGGGCCAGACGTGCGTCAGTGGCCGGCAGATTGGCCGATGTGAAGGCTACTTGTGCGTCGACCTGACAAATGAACCCCTCCGAGTCGGGCGCTGTGCTCACCGCTCTGGACAGGGCATCCGCGATGATGAGGTCCTTCCCCGGGGTGTAGACAAGTTGGAAGGCGTACCTCCGGAGCTTGAGCAGAATGTGCTGGAGGCGAGGGGTCATATCGTTGAAGTCCTTCAGAATGATGCCGACCAGGGAGCAATGGTCGGTCTCCACAGTGAACTGCGGAAGACCATACACATAATCGTGAAATTTGTCGATGCCGGTCAACAAGCCTAGGCACTCATCCTCAATCTGCGCATAGCGCTGTTCTGTGGGGGTCATGGCCCGTGACGCATAGGCGACCGGGGCCCATGATGCGGTGTTGTCCCGTTGCAGGAGTACCGCCCCAATGCCGGACTGGCTGGCATCAGTCGAGATCTTTGTTTCCCGTGTGGTATCGAAAAACGCCAGTACCGGGGCGGTGGTGAGCTCGACCTTGAGCTCCTCCCATTCACTCTGGTGTGCGGGCAGCCACTGGAACTCCGTGGTCTTCTTCACCAGGTGGCGAAGAGCCGTCGTGTGCGAGGCAAGGTGAGGAATAAACTTCCCCAGGAAGTTGACCATCCCAAGAAAACGCAGCACTGCCTTCTTGTCTGTCGGCTGCGGCATGGCTGCGATGGCTGCCACTTTGTCGGCATCCGGCCGCACCCCTGACCGGGATATGTGGTCCCCCAGAAACTTTAGCTCAGTCTGGCCAAAAGAACAGTTGGCTCGGTTGAGGCGCAGGCCCTGATCTCAAATCCGAGCAAAGACACGCTGGAGACGACTGATGTGCTCCTGCGGTGTGGTGGACCAGATGATGACATCGTCAACATAGACGTGCACCCCTCCGATGCCCTCCATCTGTTCCATGATGCGATGGAACACCTCGGATGCCGAGATGATGCCGAACGACATCCTATTGTAGCAGTATCTGCCAAAGGGAGAAAGTGCACAGCTTCCTGCTGGACTGATCCAGTTGGATCTGCCAAAAACCCTTTGAGGCATCAAGCTTTGTAAAAATTTTAGCCCGGGCCATTTCGCTCGTGATTTCTTCTCGTTTGGGTATGGGGTAGTGTTCCCTCATAATGTTGTTGTTCAGGTCTGTCGGTTCAATGCAGATCCGGAGCTCGCCGGAGGGCTTCTTGACGCACACCATGGAGCTGACCCATGGCGTTGGCTCTGTGACCCGGGAAAGCACTCCTTGGTCCTGCAGGTCCTGCAGCTGCTGCTTGAGGCGGTCCTTGAGTGGTGCTGGGACTCTACGAGGTGCGTGAATGACCGGGGTGGCGTCCGGTTTGAGCCGTATTCTGTACGTGTCGGGCAGTGTGCCCATGCCCTCGAAAGCCTCCTGGTTGTGGGCGAGGAGTGAGTGGAGCTGCGCCCTAAATTCTGCATCCGGGAAATCGGACGTGCCTTCTGGAGACAGAGTGTGTACCCGCTGAACGAGGTGGGGGATCTTGCAGCCTGTGCGCCGAGCAGGGAGTCCTTCGAGGATCCAATTAATTCAAACGACAATGTGGCTGTGTGTGAGTTGTGTGTAACTTCGAGCTGGCAGGACCCCGTGGCCGGGATGACGTTTCCATTGTAGTCAACCAGCTGACAGTGGGATGGCAGAATCGGTGGTTTAACCTTCAGGGTCTGGAAGGCTGACCATGCGAGGAGATTGGCGGAGGCACCAGTGTCTAAACGGAATGTGATGGGTGATCGGTTGACCGTTAGGGTGGCACACCGCTCATCACCCGGATCAATGCTGTGCACTGGCAGCGGCTGGTGGGTCCGACTTGGGGACATCCGGTTCTTGTGGATTACCGCAACGCGGAAGGGTTCCCGGTCGTCAGTATCGCCGGTCTGCACATCGTCAGGGTATGACTCGGTGTATGTGGCCTGAATGGCCCGCACGTGCCTGCGAGGCTGGCCGAATTGGGGAGCGTTGGCAGGTTGAGCTGCTCGACAGCAGGCAGCGTAATGACCCATCCTGCCACAGCGAAGGCATTGTCGCGCTTTGGCCGGACATTGCCGCTTTAAGTGGGCGGAGTCACAGTTGCCGCACGTCGTGACGTCATGGCGTTCGTTGCGCCACTGTGCATGCACAGTGCGGTCCTGCGTAGAGCGCACCTGTGCATCCCGTCGCTCTGCATCAGCATCCCCTCTTTTGGCACGTACAAGCGCGGGAAGCCTCGGAAAGTGCGCAAAAAATGGCCGCCCTCGTCCGGGCCGCGGGCCGGGAGGAACTCAATCGACTGGACCCGCTCCGCCTCGTAGGACCCGTGCCGTTTCGGCCGCCTGGATTTGGGAGTACCGGCTGGTCGCGTTCTCATGGAGGACGCAGGTCTCGATGGCAGTCACTAGGGTGAGGCGCTTTATTTTAAGGAGCAGCTGGCGTAGGGTGTCCGAGGCGACCCCAAAAACTGTCTGATCCCGAATCATGGAATTGGAGGTGGCCTCATAGCCGCAGGACTGCGCGAGGATACGGAGGTGTGTCAAGTAAGATTGGAAAGGCTCATCCTTACCCTGCAGGCGCTGCTGGAAGAGGTACCTCTCGAAGCTCTCATTCACTTCCACGCTGACGTGTTCCTCAAGTTTTACAAGGACCGTCTTGTACTTCGTCTTGTCCTCGCCTTCCGCGAATGCCAGGGAGTTATAGATGTGGATGGCCTGTTGCTCCGCCGTGGAGAGGAGGAGGGTGATCTTCTTGGTGTCCGATGCATTCTCCCTGTCTGTGGCTTCTAGGAAGAGCTGGAAGCTCTGCTTAAACAGCTTCCAGTTTACGCCAAGATTTCCAGCGATTCGTGGCGGCTGCGGCGGGCTGATGGTGTCCAGGGAGCAGAATGGCGGATTTCTGAAAGGGTGCAGGTAGGTCTCACAGTCGCTGGTCAGCGTCCACTCCTGGTATCATGTCGTGTTGGGTGTTCCGATGCACAAATGATCCAACACGGCTGTAGATGGTACAACTCTGTTTTATTGTCTTAACAACGACAACTACTAAATGCTGGCTGAGTGAGGCACTCAGCACATGGTGTATGTCTGAGTGGCGCACTGTGAGCTCTGTGCTCTGAGCTATCTCCTGGTGGAATGAGCGGGAGCTGTGGTGTTCCCTGTTTTATAGTGCGTGTGCTCTCACTGGTGATTGGCTGCGATGTTAGTGCGTGTGCTCTCACTGGTGATTGGCTGCGATGTTAGTGCGTGTGCTCTCACTGGTGATTGGCTGCGATGTTAGTGCGTGTGCTCTCACTGGTGATTGGCTGCGATGTGTGTGTGTTGATTGGTCCGTCTACCTGTCCATCAGTGTGTGTGTGATTGCACCATGATATGTTAATGTGGATATCGTGACACCATCTGCCAATGATATTGCATGACCCCCTCTTTGTATCCCTTCTGAAAGCCCCCCTCCTGAAGCCCCTCCCCCTCCTGAAAACCCCCTCCTGATTCCCCTCCCCCTGAAGCCCCTCCCCCTGCTGAAGCCCCCCCCCTGAATACCCTCTCCCGGAAGCCCCCCTCCCTCCTGAAGCCCCTCACCCTCATGAAGCCCTCCCCCTCCTGAAGCCCCTCCCCCATCCAGAAGCGCTCCTCCCCCTCCTCAAGCCCCCCTTCCTGCAGGACCTCCCCTTGAAGCTGCCCCTTCCTCCAGAAGTGCCCCACCCCCTCTATATCGACCACAAAAGATATGCTTCCTCTTTTTCCTTTATCAAATCCTCGCGTAGTTGCTCCCAGTCTGTATTTGCCTCATGATATTGAAATCGGCCTTCCTCCTAATTCAGACACTTTCCCTGGACCATCTTGTCCCTTTCCAGGACGACTTTCAAATCCAGAGTAACAATAATTAGCTGGTGGGAGAGAACGGAGCTGGGCCGGAGGGAATGAGTTCCCTCTGCAGAGGGCTGCCATGGACTTGATGGGCCAAATGTCCTCCTCCTCCACTGTACCCGTTCTCCCATTCTGTGGGAAGAGGATGTGCAGACTGTCAACGTGCCTGCGCAATATCCTCAGTGCAACATTGAGACAAGCTTTGCTGAAATGGTATTAATAAAACCTACTCGAGGAATAAAACAGGAAACTTAAAGATGGACGGGTTGCATCTAAACCGGAGAGGCATAAATATCCTGGCCGCGAGGTTTGCTAGTGTCACACGGCAGGGTTTAAACTAGTATGGCAGGGGGGTGGGCACGGGAGCAATAGGTCAGAAGGTGAGAGCATTGAGGGAGAACTAGGGAATAGGGACAGTGTGGCTCTGAGGCAGAGCAGACAGGGAGAAGTTGCTGAACACAGCGGGTCTGGTGGCCTGAAGTGCATATGTTTTAATGCAAGGAGCATTACGGGTAAGGCAGATGAACTTAGAGCTTGGATTACTACTTGGAACTATGATGTTGTTGCCATTACAGAGACCTGGTTGAGGGAAGGGCAGGATTGGCAGCTAAACGTTCCAGGATTTAGATGTTTCAGGCGGGATAGAGGGGGATGTAAAAGGGGAGGCGGAGTTGCGCTACTTGTTCGGGAGAATATCACAGCTATACTGCGAGAGGACACCTCAGAGGGCAGTGAGGCTATATGGGTAGAGATCAGGAATAAGAAGGGTGCAGTCACAATGTTGGGGGTATACTACAGGCCTCCCAACAGCCAGCGGGAGATAGAGGAGCAGATAGGTAGACAGATTTTGGAAAAGAGTAAAAACAACAGGGTTGTGGTGATGGGAGACTTCAACTTCCCCAATATTGACTGGGACTCACTTAGTGCCAGGGGCTTAGACGGGGCGGAGTTTGTAAGGAGCATCCAGGAGGGCTTCTTAAAACAATATGTAAACAGTCCAACTAGGGAAGAGGCGGTACTGGACCTGGTATTGGGGAATGAGCCCGGCCAGGTGGTAGATGTTTCAGTAGGGGAGCATTTTGGTAACAGTGACCACAATTCAGTAAGTTTTAAAGTACTGGTGGACAAGGATAAGAGTGGTCCGAGGATGAATGTGCTAAATTGGGGGAAGGCTAATTATAACAATATTAGGCGGGAACTGAAGAACATAGATTGGGGGCGGATGTTTGAGGGCAAATCAACATCTGACATGTGGGAGGCTTTCAAGTGTCAGTTGAAAGGAATACAGGACCGGCATGTTCCTGTGAGGAAGAAAGATAAATACGGCAATTTTCGGGAACCTTGGATGACGAGTGATATTGTAGGCCTCGTCAAAACGAAAAAGGAGGCATTTGTCAGGGCTAAAAGGCTGGGAACAGACGAAGCCTGTGTGGCATATAAGGAAAGTAGGAAGGAACTTAAGCAAGGAGTCAGGAGGGCTAGAAGGGGTCATGAAAAGTCATTGGCAAATAGGGTTAAGGAAAATCCCAAGGCTTTTTACACGTACATAAAAAGCAAGAGGGTAGCCAGGGAAAGGGTTGGCCCACTGAAGGATAGGCAAGGGAATCTATGTGTGGAGCCAGAGGAAATGGGTGAGGTACTAAATGAATACTTTGCATCAGTATTCACCAAAGAGAAGGAATTGGTAGATGTTGAGTCTGGAGAAGGGGGTGTAGATAGCCTGGGTCACATTGTGATCCAAAAAGACGAGGTGTTGGGTGTCTTAAAAAATATTAAGGTAGATAAGTCCCCAGGGCCGGATGGGATCTACCCCAGAATACTGAAGGAGGCTGGAGAGGAAATTGCTGAGGCCTTGACAGAAATCTTTGGATCCTCGCTGTCTTCAGGGGATGTCCCGGAGGACTGGAGAATAGCCAATGTTGTTCCTCTGTTTAAGAAGGGTGGCAGGGATAATCCCGGGAACTACAGGCCGGTGAGCCTTACTTCAGTGGTAGGGAAATTACTGGAGAGAATTCTTCGAGACAGGATCTACTCCCATTTGGAAGCAAATGGACGTATTAGTGAGAGGCAGCACGGTTTTGTGAAGGGGAGGTCGTGTCTCACTAACTTGATAGAGTTTTTCGAGGAGGTCACTAAGATGATTGATGCAGGTAGGGCAGTAGATGTTGTCTATATGGACTTCAGTAAGGCCTTTGACAAGGTCCCTCATGGTAGACTAGTACAAAAGGTGAAGTCACACGGGATCAGGGGTGAACTGGCAAGGTGGATACAGAACTGGCTAGGCCATAGAAGGCAGAGGGTAGCAATGGAGGGATGCTTTTCTAATTGGAGGGCTGTGACCAGTGGTGTTCCACAGGGATCAGTGCTGGGACCTTTGCTCTTTGTAGTATATATAAATGGTTTGGAGGAAAATGTAACTGGTCTGATTAGTAAGTTTGCAGACGACACAAAGGTTGGTGGAATTGCGGATAGCGATGAGGACTGTCTGAGGATACAGCAGGATTTAGATTGTCTGGAGACTTGGGCGGAGAGATGGCAGATGGAGTTTAACCTGGACAAATGTGAGGTAATGCATTTTGGAAGGGCTAATGCAGGTAGGGAATATACAGTGAATGGTAGAACCCTCAAGAGTATTGAAAGTCAAAGAGATCTAGGAGTACAGGTCCACAGATCACTGAAAGGGGCTACACAGGTGGAGAAGGTAGTCAAGAAGGCATACGGCATGCTTGCCTTCATTGGCCGGGGCATTGAGTATAAGAATTGGCAAGTCATGTTGCAGCTGTATAGAACCTTAGTTAGGCCACACTTGGAGTATAGTGTTCAATTCTGGTCGCCACACTACCAGAAGGATGTGGAGGCTTTAGAGAGGGTGCAGAAGAGATTTACCAGAATGTTGCCTGGTATGGAGGGCATTAGCTATGAGGAGCGGTTGAATAAACTCGGTTTGTTCTCACTGGAACGAAGGAGGTTGAGGGGAGACCTGATAGAGGTATACAAAATTATGAGGGGCATAGACAGAGTGGATAGTCAGAGGCTTTTCCCCAGGGTAGAGGGGTCAATTACTAGGGGGCATAGGTTTAAGGTGAGAGGGGCAAGGTTTAGAGTAGATGTACGAGGCAAGTTGTTTACACAGAGGGCAGTGGGTGCCTGGAACTCGCTACCGGAGGAGGTGGTGGAAGCAGGGACGATAGGGACATTTAAGGGGCATCTTGACAAATACATGAATAGGATGGGAATAGAGGGATATGGACCCAGGAAGTGTAGAAGATTGTAGTTTAGTCGGGCAGTATGGTCGGCACGGGCTTGGAGGGCCGAAGGGCCTGTTCCTGTGCTGTACATTTCTTTGTTCTTTGTTAAAACAACCAAATCCTTGGAAAAGGATCAAAAATTGGTTTCGGGAAATGAAAATGAGCCAGGGAGCAGGTGAAGGCTGTGCCCTATTCGGATTGTTGCTGACTTCTCCCTGGTTTTATTGACTGACAGATAAAGGCGCTATCTTCCTGGGGTGCGAGCTTCTGAGCGTGCTGACAGACACTCCCCTCATTATCCACTCAAAGCAGAACCGTGAGTATTGGGAGAATTGAAAGCAATGAAGTTCCCAGCTGAATATTTTCAGTCTCACTCTCTCTGCCCCGTCGGCTCAGGAGAGAATTACAATTATTTTCTTCCAATCTTCATGGTGAGGGTGAGGGGACAAGCTTGCTCGAGATATCAGTGATGGTCCTCACTCACACTCTCTCTCTCTCACTCACAATCTCTCTCTCACACACTCTCACTCACACACACTCGCACTCTCACACGCTCTCTCTCTCTCTCTCTCACTCTCACACTCTCTCTCTTTCGCACTCTCACACGCTCTCTCTCTCTCTCACACACTCGCTCTCCCTCACACTCACTCTCTCTCACAATCTCACACCTCACACTCGCTCTCTCACACTCTCACTCTCACACGCTCTCTCTTTCGCACTCTCACACGCTCTCTCTCTCTCACACTCTCTGTCTCTCGCACTCTCACACACTCTCTGACTCTCACAATCTCACACTCACTCTCTCACACTCTCTCACACTCTCTCACTCACTCTCACTCACTCTCACACTCTCACTCACTCTCACTCACTCTCACACTTTCACACTTTCACACTCGCTCTCTCACACTTGCTCTCTCACTCTCTCACTCTCACAATCTCACACTCACTCTCTCACTCACTCTCTCACTCGCTCTCTCACACTCGCTCTCACTCTCACTCTCACTCTCACTCTCTCTCACTCTCACACTCTCACACTCTCTCTCTCTCTCACACTCGCTCTCTCTCACACTCGCTCTCTCTCACACTCGCTCTCTCTCACACTCGCTCTCTCTCACAATCTCACACTCTCACACTCTCACACTCGCTCTCTCACACTCTCTCTCACTCTCACAATCTCTCTCTTTCGCACTCTCACACGCTCTCTCTCTCTCTCACACACTCTTGCACTCTCTCACACGCTCTCTCTCTCTCACACTCTCACTCTCTTGCACTCTCTCACACACTCTCTCACTTTTTACAATCTCACACTCACTCTCTCACACTCTCTCACTCACTCTCTCTCACACTTTCACACTCGCTCTCTCACACTCGCGCTCTCACACTCTCTCTCACTCTCACACTCTCTCTCTTTCGCACTCTCACACGCTCTCTCTCTCTCTCTCACACTCTCTCTCTCTCTCGCACTCTCTCACACGCTCTCTCACACTCTCTCACTCTCTCTCTATCTCACACTCACTCTCTCACTCTCTCACACTCTCTCTCACACTCTCTCTCACTCTCACACTCTCTCTCTTTCGCACTCTCACACACTCTCTCTCTCTCTCTCACACTCTCTCTCACACGCTCTCTCTCTCTCTCTCTCTCACTCTCACTCTCTCGCACTCTCTCACACACTCTCACTCTCACAATCTAACACTCACTCTCTCACTCTCACACTCTCACTCACTCTCACTCTCTCTCACTCTCACTCACTCTCTCACACTCTCTCACTCTCTCACACTCTCTCACTCTCTCACACTCGCTCTCTCACACTCGCTCTCTCTCACACTCGCTCTCTCTCACACTCGCTCTCTCTCACTCTCTCAGACTCTCTCTCACACTCTCAGACTCTCTCTCACACTCTCTCACTCTCACACTCTCACTCTCACACGCTCACGCTCTCTCTCACTCACACACTCTCTCTCTCACACTCTCTCTCTCTCACTCACACTCTCTCTCTCTCACTCTCTCTCTCTCACTCACACTCTCTCTCTCTCTCACCCACTCTCTCTCTCACACTCTCTCTCACACACACTCTCACACACTCTCTCTCTCTCTTTCTCTCACACGCTCTTTCTCACTTTCTCTCACACACTCTCACACACTCTCTCACTCTCACACTCTCTCTTTCTCTCACACTCTCTCTATCTCTCTCTCTCTCACACTCTCTCTCTCTCTCTCACTCTCACACTCTCTCACACACTCTCACACACTCTCTCACACACTCTCTCTCTCTCTCTCTCACACACACTCTCTCTCTCTCTCTCTCTCTCACACACACTCTCTCACTCTCACACTCTCTCTCTCTCACACTCTCTCTCTTTCTCTCACACACTCTCTCTCACACGCTATCACACGCTCTCTCTCTCTTTCCCTCACACTCTCTCTCTCACACTCTCACTCTCTCGCACACTCTCTCTCTCACACTCCGCTCTCTCTTTCTCTCACACTCTCTCTCACGCTCTCTCTCACACTCTCTCTTTCTCACACACACACTCTCTCTCACTCTCTCTCACACACTCTCTCTCTCTCTCACACTCTCTCTCTCTCACTCACTCTCTCTCTATCTCACACTCACTCTCTCACTCTCTCACACTCTCTCACACTCTCTCTCACACTCTCTCACAATCTCACACTACCTCTCTCACACTCTCACTCTCACACTCTCTCTCTTTCGCACTCTCACACGCTCTCTCTCTCTCACTCTCACTCTCGCACTCTCTCACACACTCTCTCACTCTCACAATCTCTCTCACTCTCTCTCACTCTCACTCTCTCACGCTCTCTCACACTCGCTCTCTCTCACACTCGCTCGCTCTCACACTCGCTCTCTCACACTCGCTCTCACACTCGCTCTCACACTCGCTCTCTCACACTCTCACTCACACTCTCACTCTCACGCTCTCTCACTCACACTCTCTCTCACTCTCACACTCTCTCACACTCATACTCTCTCACTCTCACACTCTCTCACTCTCACACTCTCTCTCACTCTCTCTCACTCTCTCTCACTCTCTCACTCTCTCACTCTCTCACACTCTCTCACTCTCTCTCACTCTCTCTCACTCTCTCTCACTCTCTCTCACTCACACTCTCTCTCACACACTCTCTCACACACTCTCACACACGCTCTCTCTCTCTCTCTCTCACACACACTCTCTCTCTCTCTCACACACTCTCTCTCTCACACACCCTCTCTCTCTCTCTCTCACTCTCTCTCGCACACTCTCTCACACTCTCTCTCTCTCTCACACACACTCTCTCCCTCTCTCTCTCACTCTCTCTCGCACACTCTCTCACACTCTCTCTCTCTCTCACACACACTCTCTCACTCTCTCACACTCTCTCACACTCTCTCACTCTCTCTCACTCTCTCTCACTCTCTCTCACTCTCTCTCTCACACACACTCTCTCACACTCTCTCTCTCTCTCTCACACACTCTCTCAGTGTGTATGAAGCAGTGACCATTTATGCAATGTATGGAGTGTATATGAAGCGGCGAACATTTATGTAATGTATGGAATCTATATGATGCAGTGGACATTTATGTAATGAATGGAGTGTATATGATGTGGTGAACATTTATGTAATGTATGGAATCTATATGATGCAGTGGACATTTATGTGATGTATGGGGTGTATATGATGCAGTGAACATTTATGTAATGTATGGAATCTATATGATGCAGTGAACATTTATGTAATGAAATGAAATGAAATGAAAATTACTTATTGTCACAAGTAGGCTTCAAATGAAGTTACTGTGAAAAGCCCCTAGTCGCCACATTCCGGCGCCTGTTCGGGGAGGCTGTTACGGGAATCGAACCGTGCTGCTGGCCTGCCTTGGTCTGCTTTCAAAGCCAGCGATTTAGCCCTGTGCTAGGAGTGTGTATGATGCGGTGAAAATGTTATGTTTTTCCGGTATCTGAACTTCCTCTCCTTGTGTTCATAGTATTAATTTGCAAATTTCCCTACCATTCTCTGGCTGTGAAGACAATCCTGTCCGTCATGTTTTACATCTGCACCCTGGGAGTATTCATCCTCTTCCACACCAAGTTCAGTAAGTACGTGTCGCAGTGACACCCCCCCCCCCCCCCCCCCCCCCCACCTGCCAAAGAGTTCTGCTTCTCCACAAAACACCTTTGTATGTTTGATCCAACTTCACACACACATCTCCACCAACAAACAGTGCCGCCTGCAACCCCTTTAAATATCAGTGAGTTCTACTGGATATTTGACATCAAAGTAGTATTTAATTGAAAGGTCTGTAAACCCATTCCTAACACAGATCAGTCCATAGGAGGGTCAGTTAGGAGTCTGGTGACAGTGGGGAAGAAGCTGTTTTTGAGTCTGTTCGTGCGTGTTCTCAGACTTCTGTATCTCCTGCCCGATGGAAGAAGTTGGAAGAGTGAGTAAGCCGGGTGGGAGGGATCTTTGATTATGCTGCCCGCTTTCCCCAGGCAGCGGGAGGTGTAGATGGAGTCAATGGATGGGAGGCAGGTTCGTGTGATGGACTGGGCGGTGTTCACGACTCTCTGAAGTTTCTTGCGGTCCTGGGCCGAGCAGTATCTATACCAGGCTGTGATGCAGCCCGATACTGTGTGAGTTGGGGAAGCTGAGCCTATATACTCCGGAGTTTAGAAGTATGGCCTTGTCCAAACAGGCTTCTTAGAAAAGTTGAAACTGATAGAATAAAGGGACAGTATCAACGTGGATGCAAAATTGGTTGAATAATACGAAGCAGAGAGTAATGGAAATGGGGATATTTTGGGCTGGAGGAAAGTTTGTAGTGATGTTCCCCAGGGTCCGTATTGGGATCCCGGCTTTTCCTGATGTCTATTAATAATCGAGATATTGGTTTGCAGGAGACAATTTCAAAGTTCGCAGATGATGCAAAACCTGGAAGTGTTGCAAACTGTGCAGAGCAGAGTGTCGAACGTCAGGAGGACAGGGGGAGGGTGGGGGGAGAGTGTGGGACAGGGAGAGGGTGGGGGGGGAGTGTGGGACAGGGAGAGGGTGGTGGGTGAGAAGGTGGTGGGTGAGAGGGTGGGGGAGAGGGTGGGACAGGGAGAGGGTGGTGGGGGAGAGGGGTGGGGGAGAGGGTGGGACAGGGAGAGGGTGGGACAGGGAGAGGGTGGGACAGGGAGAGGGTGGGACAGGGAGAGGGTGGTGGGGGAGAGGGGTGGGGGGGAGGGGTGGGGGAGAGGGTGGGGGGAGAGGGTGGGACAGGGAGAGGGTGGGACAGGGAGAGGGTGGGACAGGGAGAGGGTGGGACAGGGAGAGGGTGGGGGGAGAGTATGGGACAGAAGGTCAGGGAGAGGTTGGGGGAGAGGGTGGGTGAGAGGGGGGGGAGAGGGGTGGGGGGGAGAGGGTGGGGGGAGAGTATGGGATGCAAGGACAGGGAGAGGGGTGGGGAGAGTATGGGACACAAGGACAGGGTGAGGGGTGGGGAGAGTATGGGACACAAGGACAGGGAGAGGGGTGGGGAGAGTGTGGGGACAGAAGGCCAGGGAGAGCTTTGGGGAGTGGGCTGATAGGTGGCAGATGACGGTAAATGTGGAGAAGTTGAGTTGATGTATCTCGGTCGGAGGGACATGGAGAGACAATACAAAATAAGGGATAAGATTCTAAAAGGGTTAAGGGGCAGAGGGACCTGGGTGTACATAGATCAATGAAGGAGGTGGGTGGATTGAGCAGTTAATAAGATACAAGGTATCCTGGGCTTTGTTAATCAGGACATAGAATCCCTACAGTGCAAAAGGAGGCCTTTCGGCCCATCGAGTCTCTACCGACCGTCTGAAAGAGGATCCTCCCTCGGCACACTGCCCTGCCCTATTCTTCCAACCCCACCTAACCTGCACATCCCCGGACACTAAAGGGCAATTTAACACGGCCAATCCACCTAACCTGCACATCCCCGGACACTAAAGGGCAATTTAACACGGCCAATCCACCTAACCTGCACATCCCTGGACACTAAGGGACAATTTAACATGGCCAATCCACCTAACCTGTACACCCCTGGGCACTAAGGGACAATTTATCACGGCCAATCCACCTAACCTGTACATCCCTGGACATTAAGGGACAATTTAACACGGCCAATCCACCTAACCTGTACATCCCTGGACACTAAGGGACAATTTAACACGGCCAATCCACCTAACCTGTACACCCCTGGGCACTAAGGGACAATTTATCACGGCCAATCCACCTAACCTGTACATCCCTGGACACTAAGGGACAATTTATCACGGCCAATCCACCTAACCTGTACATCCCTGGACACTAAGGGACAATTTATCACGGCCAATCCACCTAACCTGTACATCCCTGGACACTAAGGGACAATTTAACACGGCCAATCCACCTAACCTGTACATCCCCGGACACTAAGGGACAATTTATCACGGCCAATCCACCTAACCTGCACATCCCTGGACACTAAGGGACAATTTAACATGGCCAATCCACCTAACCTGTACACCCCTGGGCACTAAGGGACAATTTATCACAGCCAATCCACCTAACCTGTACATCCCTGGACACTAAGGGACAATTTAACACGGCCAATCCACCTAACCTGCACATCCCTGGACACTAAGGGACAATTTAACACGGCCAATCCACCTAACCTGTACATCCCTGGACACTAAGGGACAATTTAACACGGCCAATCCACCTAACCTGTACATCCCTGGACACTAAGGGACAATTTATCATGGCCAATCCACCTAACCTGTACATCCCTGGACACTAAGGGACAATTTAACACGGCCAATCCACCTAACCTGTACATCCCCGGACACTAAGGGACAATTTATCACGGCCAATCCACCTAACCTGCACATCCCTGGACACTAAGGGACAATTTAACATGGCCAATCCACCTAACCTGTACACCCCTGGGCACTAAGGGACAATTTATCACAGCCAATCCACCTAACCTGTACATCCCTGGACACTAAGGGACAATTTAACACGGCCAATCCACCTAACCTGCACATCCCTGGACACTAAGGGACAATTTAACACGGCCAATCCACCTAACCTGTACATCCCTGGACACTAAGGGATAATTTAACACGGCCAATCCACCTAACCTGTACATCCCTGGACACTAAGGGACAATTTAACACGGCCAATCCACCTAACCTGTACATCCCTGAACACTAAGGGACAATTTAACACGGCCAATCCACCTAACCTGTCCATCCCTGGACACTAAGGGACAATTTATCATGGCCAATCCACCTAACCTGTACATCCCTGGACACTAAGGGACAATTTATCACGGTCAATCCACCTAACCTGTACATCCCTGGACACTAAGGGACAATTTAACACGGCCAATCCACCTAACCTGTACATCCCTGGACACTAAGGGACAATTTATCACGGTCAATCCACCTAACCTGTACATCCCTGGACACTAAGGGACAATTTATCACGGTCAATCCACCTAACCTGCACATCCCTGGACACTAAGGGACAATTTATCATGGCCAATCCACCTAACCTGTACATCCCTGGACACTAAGGGACAATTTAACACGGCCAATCCACCTAACCTGTACATCCCTGGACACTAAGGGGTAATTTAACACGGTCAATCCACCTAACCTGCACATCCCTGGACACTAAGGGGCAATTTATCACAGCCAATCCACCTAACCTGCACATCCCTGGACACTAAGGGACAATTTATCACAACCAAGTCACCTAACCTGTACATCCCTGGACACTAAGGGGCAATTTAACATGGCCAATCCATCTAACCTGTACATCCCTGGACACTAAGGGACAATTTATCACAGTCAATCCACCTAACCTGTACATCCCTGGACACTAAGGGACAATTTAACACGGCCAATCCACCTAACCTGCACATCCCCGGACACTAAGGGGCAATTTAACATGGCCAATCCATCTAACCTGTACATCCCTGGACACTAAGGGACAATTTATCACGGCCAATCCACCTAACCTGTACATCCCTGGACACTAAGGGACAATTTATCACGGCCAATCCACCTAACCTGTACATCTTTGAACTGTGGGAGGAAACCGGAACGCCCGGAGGAAACCCACGCAGACACGGGGAGAACGTGCAGACTCCGCACAGACAGTGCCCATGGCTGGAATTGAACCCGGGTCCCTGGTGCTATGAGGCAGTAGTGCTAACCACTGTGCGACATATAAGAGCACGGAGGTTACGCTGAACTTGTACAAGACACTAGTTAGACCTCAGCTGGAATATTGTGCAGAGTTCTCGGCACCTCACTATAGGAAGGATGTGAAGACATTGGAGCGAGTGCCGAGGAGATTCACAAGAATGGTTCAGGGATGAGAAACGTCAGTCGTGAGGATAGATTGGAGAGGTTGGGAATGTTACCCTTGGAGAGAAAGCGGTTACGAGGTGATTTGATCGAGATGTTCAGAGTAGATGGGGAGAATCCATACTCTCCCTTAGAAGGACCCGGAACAACAGACTAAGGTTTAAACTGATTTGCAAAAGAAGAAAATGCAATAAGTTGTGACTAATTTGCGGGAGTTCTTCGAAGATGTAACCAGCAAAGTGGATAATGGGGATGCTGTAGATGTTGTATATCTGGACTTCCGAGAGTCAGGATAAATGGGTCTTTTTCTGGGTGGCAAGATAAAACTAGTGGGGGTGCCCCAGGGTTCGCTCCTTGGGTCCCAGGTATTTACAATTGATATTAACGACTTGGATACAGGATAGAAGGATCTGTAGCCAAATTCGCCGACGGCACAAAAATAGGTGGGGCAGTAAGTTGCGACGAGGAAATAAGAGCCTTACAAATGGATATAGTTCGGTTAGGAGAGTGGGCCAAGATGTGGCAGATGGAGTTTAATGTGGATAAGTGGGAGGTCAGGCATTTTGGTCGGATAAATGGGAAGGCAACGTATTATCTCAATGGGAAGAGACCTCGGGGAGTTCCGATGCAGAGGGACCTGGGGGTCCGCGTGCAGGAGTCACAGAAAACTAGCATGCAGGAACAGCAGATAATAAAATAAGCAAATGGAATGTTGGCATTAAGAGCTAAAGGAATCGAGTATAAAGGTAAGGAAATGTTGCTGCAACTGTACAAGGCGTTGGGGAGACCGCACCTGGAGTATTGAGCACAGTTTTGGTCCCCTTATTTGAAGAAAGATGTAGTGGCATTGGAGGCAGCTCAGAGGAGGGTCACTCGATTGATTCCAGAGATGAGGGGTTGTCGTACGAGGAGAGATTGAACAGTTTAGGCCGATAGTCTCTGGAGTTTCGAAGAATGAGGGATGATCGAATTGAGGTTTACAAGATGCTGAAAGCTATGGATGAAGCAGATGGGGAGTGGGTGCTTCTTCCTGGGGGGTGGTCTAGAACAAAGGTCATAATCTTAGAATAAGAGGGAGCAAATTTAAAACCGATCTGAGGAGAAACTACTTCTCCCAAAGGGTTGTGAATCTGTGGAATTCGCTGCCCCAGAGTGTGCTGCATGCTGGGACAGTCAGTACATTTAAGGAGGAGTTAGACAGACATTTAATTGGTAATGGGTTGAAGGGTTATGGAGAATGGACAGGATGGTGGGTTGTATGGACTGGCGGAGCAGGATCGAGAGGCTGAATTGCCCAATCCCTCTGCCAGTTCTTGTGTGAGAAAATGTTTTTCATCCAGCGGGACTGGATTGCATTACCTGGAACTGGTGGAGGCAGCTTCAATCAAGGCGTTGAAGAAGATATTAATTGATGATTTGAATAGAAACAACATGGAGGGCTTTTGGGAAAAGGTAGGAGAATCGCTTGTTGGGAGAGTCGGTGTGATTCACTGGGGAAAATCACCTCCTTGTGCGCTATAACAATTCTGTGATCCTGTGCTGAGCATCTGCAAAGGGAGGAGATAGATTCAATAAGTGGGGAACCGTTCACATTGAACACAAACCCATCTCGCTCTGAGCAAGCTTCAATGTTTCTCACAGCCATTGTTTGGACAATGACTCTTCTCAGACCCCTACAGCAGATCACTCCTCCAGTTCTCTCCTTGTTGTAGCAATCCAGGTGACCTCTTCCTCTGCCCAGCTCTCTGCTGCTGCTTATTTCCAATCACTAACTGATTTTTAAAAGGCTTAATATGGACCTGGTAAATGTTAACCGAGTTAAACAATATACTTAGCCAGAAACTGAATGTAAATCTCTGCCTGCAGCGAGTGTACTTACACAACATGTCTTCTCACAGCAAACCCTTTGTGCAAAGCTCTGCCCTGGGGAAATTTCACAGGGCACAGAAAGATCCCGAGCGGACACACTGATTCCAGATGGCAAAGATTTTCACTACAGTCTGACATTCAACGATAGAATACCATTGTGGTCAGAAACGACTACTTGTGGGGGGGAAGGCATCTGTTGCCAGATGCACAAACTGATAAAATGAAATTGTTTAACTTCCAGCGTTCAAAGAAAAGAGAAGTCATCTACATTTGAAAGCGGTTAAGAGAGTCAGAGAAAGCAAACTGGATGAGGAATAGACCATCCGTGAAATTGCAGCATCCAATATTTCAAGGTAAAGTATCAGAGAGTAATATAACATTGTCAAATAACACAATCTATAATATTGCAGAGTATCAGAGACAATATAACATTGTCAAATAACACAATCTATAATATTGCAGAGTATCAGAGAGTAATATAACATTGTCAAATAACTCAATCGATAATATTGCAGAGTATCAGAGAGTAATATAACATTGTCAAATAACTCAATCGATAATATTGCAGAGTATCAGAGAGTAATATAACATTGTCAAATAACACAATCTATAATATTGCAGAGTATCAGAGAGTAATATAACATTGTCAAATAACTCAATCGATAATATTGCAGAGTATCAGAGAGTAATATAACATTGTCAAATAACACAATCTATAATATTGCAGAGTATCAGAGAGTAATATAACATTGTCAAATAACTCAATCTATAATATTGCAGAGTATCAGAGAGTAATATAACATTGTCAAATAACACAATCTATAATATTGCAGAGTATCAGAGAGTAATATAACATTGTCAAATAACACAATCTATAATATTGCAGAGTATCAGAGAGTAATATAACATTGTCAAATAACACAATCTATAATATTGCAGAGTATCAGAGAGTAATATAACATTGTCAAATAACACAATCTATAATATTGCAGGGTATCAGAGAGTAATATAACATTGTCAAATAACTCAATCTATAATATTGCAGAGTATCAGAGAGTAATATAACATTGTCAAATAACACAATCTATAATATTGCAGAGTATCAGAGACAATATAACATTGTCAAATAACACAATCTATAATATTGCAGAGTATCAGAGACAATATAACATTGTCAAATAACACAATCTATAATATTGCAGAGTATCAGAGAGTAATATAACATTGTCAAATAACACAATCTATAATATTGCAGAGTATCAGAGAGTAATATAACATTGTCAAATAACACAATCTATAATATTGCAGGGTATCAGAGAGTAATATAACATTGTCAAATAACTCAATCTATAATATTGCAGAGTATCAGAGAGTAATATAACATTGTCAAATAACACAATCTATAATATTGCAGAGTATCAGAGAGTAATATAACATTGTCAAATAACACAATCTATAATATTGCAGAGTATCAGAGAGTAATATAACATTGTCAAATAACTCAATCTATAATATTGCAGAGTATCAGAGAGTAATATAACATTGTCAAATAACTCAATCTATAATATTGCAGAGTATCAGAGAGTAATATAACATTGTCAAATAACTCAATCTATAATATTGCAGAGTATCAGAGAGTAATATAACATTGTCAAATAACACAATCTATAATATTGCAGAGTATCAGAGAGTAATATAACATTGTCAAATAACTCAATCTATAATATTGCAGAGTATCAGAGAGTAATATAACATTGTCAAATAATACAACCTATAATATTGCAGAGTATCAGAGAGTAATATAACATTGTCAAATAACACAATCTATAATATTGCAGAGTATCAGAGAGTAATATAACATTGTCAAATAACACAATCTATAATATTGCAGAGTATCAGAGAGTAATATAACATTGTCAAATAACACAATCTATAATATTGCAGAGTATCAGAGAGTAATATAACATTGTCAAATAACACAATCTATAATATTGCAGAGTATCAGAGAGCCTCTGTCAATGGCGACGCGGCCTGTGTCGATCGCGACGCGGCCTGTGTCTATGGCGACGCGGCCTGTGTCTATGGCGACGCGGCCTGTGTCTATGGCGACGCGGCCGTTGTCGATCGCGACACGGCCTGTGTCTACGGCGACGCGGCCGTTGTCGATTGCGACGCGGCCTGTGTCGATCGCGACGCGGCCTGTGTCTACGGCGACGCGGCCTGTGTCTATGGCGACGCGGCCTGTGTCGATCGCGACGCGGCCTGTGTCGATCGCGACGCGGCCTGTGTCTATGGCGACGCGGCCTGTGTCTATGGCGACGCGGCCTGTGTCTATGGCGACGCGGCCTGTGTCTATGGCGACGCGGCCTGTGTCTATGGCGACGCGGCCTGTGTCTATGGCGACGCGGCGTGTGTCTATGGCGACGCGGCCTGTGTCTATGGCGACGCGGCGTGTGTCTATGGCGATGCGGCCTGTGTCTATGGCGACGCGGCCTGTGTCTATGGCGACGCGGCCTGTGTCTATGGCGATGCGGCCTGTGTCTATGGCGACACGGCCTGTGTCGATCGCGACGCGGCCTGTGTCGATCGCGACGCGGCCTGTGTCTATGGCGACGCGGCCTGTGTCGATCGCGACGCGGCCTGTGTCGATCGCGACGCGGCCTGTGTCGATCGCGACGCGGCCTGTGTCGATCGCGATGCGGCCTGTGTCGATCGCGACGCGGCCTGTGTCGATCGCGACGCGGCCTGTGTCGATCGCGACGCGGCCTGTGTCTATGGCGACGCGGCCTGTGTCTATGGCGACGCGGCCTGTGTCTATGGCGACGCGGCCTGTGTCTATGGCGACGTGGCCTGTGTCTATGGCGACGCGGCCTGTGTCTATGGCGACGCGGCCTGTGTCTATGGCGACGCGGCCTGTGTCGATCGCGACGCGGCCTGTGTCTACGGCGACGCGGCCTGTGTCGATCGCGACGCGGCCTGTGTCTATGGCGACGCGGCCTGTGTCTATTGCAGGCTGTGGTATTGATCATGAGGGGACCATGTTTATTGTGATGGGTCTTTGTCTGTCAGAGAACTATTCTCTGTCTGCTCACAATTTGATGGAAAGCTGAGGGTTTATTTTTTCTCTGTTTTACAGGAGTTTTGTGATTAAAAGATATTCTGGCCAACATCATTAGCCAATGGCACATAGTCTCTCTGGGAAAGTCTGAATCCCTGCATCGTCACGTTTACAGTCCGGCACTTGGATATATGTCTCTCTTTTGTTTAATCGAAGGAGGGGAATTATGAACAAATAAAATATGCGTTTGAGTATCCTTGATATTTGTTCAAAGTTCATTCCGCCCGCACACTCCTTCACTATAAAATAAATTCCAAACGTTTGTTTGGACAGCAGGTAAATGGGAGGCTTTTAAAAATGTGTTAACCAGGGTGCAGGGTAAGCACATTCCCTTTAGAGTGAAGGGCAAGGCTGGTAGAAGTAGGGAACCCTGGATGACTCGAGATATTGAGACACTGGTCAAAAAGAAGAAGGAGGCATATGACGTACATAAACAACTGGGATCAAGTGGATCCCTTGAAGAGTATAGAGATTGTCGAAATAGAGTTAAGAGGGAAATCAGGAGGGCAAAAAGGGGACATGAAATTGCTTTGGCAAATAATGCAAAGGAGAATCCAAAGAGCTTCTACAGATCCATAAAGGGAAAAAGAGTAACTAGGGACAGAGTAGGGCCTCTTAAGGATCAACAAGGACATCTATGTGCAGAGCCACAAGAGTTGGGTGAGATCCTGAATAAATATTTCTCATCGGTATTCACGGTGGAGAAAGGCATGGATGTTAGGAAACTAAGGGAAATAAATAGTGATGTCTTGAGAAGTGTGCATATTACAGAGGAGGAGGTGCTGGAAGTCTTAAAGCGCATCAAGGTAGATAAATCCCCGGGACCTGATGAAATGTATCCCAGGATGTTGTGGGAGGCTAGGGAGGAAATTGCGGGTCCCCTAACAGAGATATTTGAATCATCGGCAGCCACAGGTGAGGTGCCTGAAGATTGGAGAGTAGCGAATGTTGTGCCCTTGTTTAAGAAGGGCAGCAGGGAAAAGCCTGGGAACTACAGACCGGTGAGCCTAACGTCTGTAGTAGGTAAGTTGCTAGAAGGTATTCTGAGAGACAGGATCTACAAGCATTTAGAGAGGCAAGGACTGATTTGGGGCAGTCAGCATGGCTTTGTGCATGGAAAATCATGTCTCACAAATTTGATTGAGTTTTTTGAGGGGGTGACCAAGAAGGTAGATGAGGGCAGTGCAGTAGACGTTGTCTACATGGACTTTAGCAAAGCCTTTGACAAGGTACCGCATGGTAGGTTGTTGCAGAAGGTTAAAGCTCACGGGATCCAGAGTGAGGTTGCCAATTGGATTCAAAATTGGCTGGACGACAGAAGACAGAGTGGTTGTAGAGGGTTGTTTTTCAAACTGGAGTCCTGTGACCAGTGGTGTGCCTCAGGGATCGGTGCTGGGTCCACTGTTATTTGTGATTTATATTAATGATTTGGATGAGAATTTAGGAGGCATGGTTAGTAAGTTTGCAGATGACACCAAGATTGGTGGCACAGTGGATAGTGAAGAAGGTTATCTAGGATTGCAACGGGATCTTGATCAATTAGGCCAGTGGGCCGACGAATGGCAGATGGAGTTTAATTTAGATAAATGTGAGGTGATGCATTTTGGCAGATCGAATCAGGCCAGGACCTACTCAGTTAATGGTATGGCATTGGGGAGAGTTATAGAACAAAGAGATCTAGGAGTACAGGTTCATAGCTCCTTGAAGGTGGAGTCGCAGGTGGACAGGGTGGTGAAGAAGGCATTCGGCATGCTTGGTTTCATTGGTCAGAACATTGAATACCGGAGTTGGGACGTCTTGTTGAAGTTGTACAAGACATTGGTACGGCCACACTTGGAATACTGTGTGCAGTTCTGGTCACCCTATTATAGAAAGGATATTATTAAACTAGAAAGAGTGCAGAAAAGATTTACTAGGATGTTACCGGGACTTGATGGTTTGAGTTATAAGGAGAGGCTGGATAGACTGGGACTTTTTTCCCTGGAGCGTAGGAGGCTTAGGGGTGATCTTATAGAGGTCTATAAAATAATGAGGGGCATAGATAAGGTAGATAGTCAACATATTTTCCTAAAACTAGTCTAAAACTAGAGGGCATAGGTTTAAGGTGAGAGGGGAGAGATTCAGAAGGGCCCAGAGGGGCAATTTCTTCACTCAGAGGGTAGTGAGTGTCTGGAATGGGCTGCCAGAGGTAGTAGTAGAGGCGGGTACAATTGTGTCTTTTAAAAAGCATTTAGATAGTTACATGGGTAAGATGAGTATAGAGGGTTATGGGCCAAGTGCGGGCAACTGGGACTAGCTTAATGGTAAAAACTGGGCGGCATGGACTGGTTGGGCCGAAGGGCCTGTTTCCATGCTGTAAACTTCTATGATTCTATGATTATGTCAACCTGTTGTCATGTTTCATAGAAAGAGAATCTAGGAGCAGCAGGAGGACATTTCGCCCAACGGGCCCACACCGCTATTCATTGTGAAAATGGCTGACCATCCAATTCAATACCCTGATCCCATTCACATTTCCTAGCATTTCCCAAACAATTTCTCCCTTATTCCTGGACCAATGTCTCCACATTGCCCTGAGTGTTGGGTGGGGTTGCTGGGTTATGGGGATAGGGTGGAGGTGTTGACCTTCGGTAGGGGGCTCTTTCCAAGAGCCGGTGCAGACTCAATGGGCCAAATGGTCTCCTTCTGCACTGTACATTCTATCTATGAAACATTGAGTAATGTCTCCACATTGAGTAACGTCTGCACATTGAGTAATGTCTGCACATTGAGTAATGTCTGCACATTGAGTAATGTCCACATTGAGTAATGTCCACATTGAGTAATGTCTCCACATTGAGTAATGTCCACATTGAGTAATGTCTCCACATTGAGTAATGTCCACATTGAGTAATGTCCACATTGAGTAATGTCCACATTGAGTAATGTCCACATTGAGTAATGTCTCCACATTGAGTAATGTCCACATTGAGTAATGTCCACATTGAGTAATGTCCACATTGAGTAATGTCCACATTGAGTAATGTCCACATTGAGTAATGTCTCCACATTGAGTAATGTCCACATTGAGTAATGTCCACATTGAGTAATGTCCACATTGAGTAATGTCTACATTGAGTAATGTCCACATTGAGTAATGTCCACATTGAATAATGTCTCCACGTTGAGTAATGTCTGCACATTGAGTAATGTCTGCACATTGAGTAATGTCTCCACGTTGAGTAATGTCTCCACATTGAGTAATGTCTCCACATTGAGTAATGTCTCCACATTGAGTAATGTCTCCACATTGAGTAATGTCTCCACATTGAGTAATGTCCACATTGAGTAATGTCCACATTGAGTAATGTCTCCACGTTGAGTAATGTCTCCACGTTGAGTAATGTCCACATTGAGTAATGTCTCCACATTGAGTAATGTCCACATTGAGTAATGTCTCCACATTGAGTCATGTCCACATTGAGTAATGTCTGCACATTGAGTAATGTCCACATTGAGTAATGTCCACATTGAGTAATGTCTGCACATTGAGTAATGTCTGCACATTGAGTAATGTCTGCACATTGAGTAATGTCTGCACATTGAGTAATGTCCACATTGAGTAATGTCCACATTGAGTAATGTCCACATTGAGTAATGTCCACATTGAGTAATGTCTCCACATTGGGTAATGTCCACTTTGAGTAATGTCTCCACATTGAGTAATGTCCACATTGAGTAATGTCCACATTGAGTAATGTCCACATTGAGTAATGTCTCCACATTGAGTAATGTCCACATTGAGTAATGTCCACATTGAATAATGTCCACATTGAGTAATGTCTCCACATTGAGTAATGTCTCCACATTGAGTAATGTCCACATTGAGTAATGTCTCCATGTTGAGTAATGTCTCCACGTTGAGTAATGTCTCCACGTTGAGTAATGTCCACATTGAGTAATGTCTCTACATTGAGTCATGTCCACATTGAGTAATGTCTGCACATTGAGTAATGTCTGCACATTGAGTAATGTCTGCACATTGAGTAATGTCCACATTGAATAATGTCTCCACGTTGAGTAATGTCTGCACATTGAGTAATGTCTCCACGTTGAGTAATGTCTCCACATTGAGTAATGTCTCCACATTGAGTAATGTCTCCACATTGAGTAATGTCCACGTTGAGTAATGTCCACGTTGAGTAATGTCTCCACATTGAGTAATGTCTCCACATTGAGTAATGTCTCCACATTGAGTAATGTCTCCACGTTGAGTAATGTCCACATTGAGTAATGTCTCCACATTGAGTAATGTCCACATTGAGTAGTGTCCACATTGAGTAATGTCTCCACATTGAGTAAAGTCTCCACATTGAGTAAAGTCTCCACATTGAGTAATGTCCACATTGAGTAATGTCCACATTGAGTAATGTCTCCACATTGAGTAAGGTCTCCACATTGAGTAATGTCTCCACATTGAGTAATGTCTCCACATTGAGTAATGTCCACATTGAGTAATGTCTCCACATTGAGTAATGTCCACATTGAGTAACGTCTGCACATTGAGTAATGTCCACATTGAGTAATGTCCACATTGAGTAATGTCCACATTGAGTAATGTCTCCACATTGAGTAATGTCTCCACATTGAGTAATGTCCACATTGAGTAATGTCTGCACATTGAGTAATGTCTGCACATTGAGTAATGTCTCCACGTTGAGTAATGTCTCCACATTGAGTAATGTCCACATTGTGTAATGTCTCCACATTGAGTAATGTCTCCACACTGAGTAATGTCTCCACATTGAGTAATGTCTCCACATTGAGTAATGTCTCCACATTGAGTAATGTCTCCACATTGAGTAATGTCCACATTGAGTAATGTCCACGTTGAGTAATGTCTCCACGTTGAGTAATGTCTCCACATTGAGTAATGTCCACATTGAGTAATGTCTCCACATTGAGTCATGTCCACATTGAGTAATGTCTGCACATTGAGTAATGTCCACATTGAATAATGTCTCCACGTTGAGTAATGTCTGCACATTGAGTAATGTCTCCACGTTGCATACCGTCTCCACATTGAGTAATGTCTCCACATTGAGTAATGTCTCCACATTGAGTAATGTCCACATTGAGTAAAGTCTCCACATTGAGTAATGTCCACATTGAGTAATGTCCACATTGAGTAATGTCTCCACATTGAGTAATGTCTCCACATTGAGTAATGTCTCCACATTGAGTAATGTCTCCACATTGAATAATGTCTCCACATTGGGTAATGTCTCCACATTGAGTAATGTCCACATTGAGTAATGTCCACATTGAGTAATGTCTTCACGTTGAGTAATGTCTGCACATTGAGTAATCTCCACATTGAGTAATGTCCACATTGAGTAATGTCCACATTGAGTAATGTCTCCACATTGAGTAATGTCTCCACATTGAGTAATGTCCACATTGAATAATGTCTCCACATTGAGTAATGTCCACATTGAGTAATGTCCACATTGAGTAATGTCTCCACATTGAGTAATGTCTGCACATTGAGTAATGTCCACATTGAATAATGTCTCCACGTTGAGTAATGTCTGCACATTGAGTAATGTCTGCACATTGAGTAATGTCTCCACGTTGAGTAATGTCTCCACATTGAGTAATGTCTCCACATTGAGTAATGTCCACATTGAGTAATGTCTCCACATTGAGTAATGTCTCCACATTGAGTAATGTCTCCACATTGAGTAATGTCTCCACATTGAGTAATGTCCACATTGAGTAATGTCCACATTGAGTAATGTCTCCACGTTGAGTAATGTCTCCACGTTGAGTAATGTCTCCACGTTGAGTAATGTCCACATTGAGTAATGTCTCCACATTGAGTAATGTCCACATTGAGTAATGTCTCTACATTGAGTCATGTCCACATTGAGTAATGTCTGCACATTGAGTAATGTCTGCACATTGAGTAATGTCCACATTGAATAATGTCTCCACGTTGAGTAATGTCTGCACATTGAGTAATGTCTCCACGTTGAGTAATGTCTCCACATTGAGTAATGTCTCCACATTGAGTAATGTCTCCACATTGAGTAATGTCTCCACATTGAGTAATGTCTCCACATTGAGTAATGTCTCCACATTGAGTAATGTCTCCACATAGAGTAATGTCTCCACATTGAGTAATCTCTCCACATTGAGTAATGTCTCCACATTGAGTAATGTCTCCACATTGAGTAATGTCTCCACATTGAGTAATGTCTCCACATTGAGTAATGTCTCCACATTGAGTAATGTCCACATTGAGTAATGTCCACATTGAGTAATGTCTCCACATTGAGTAATGTCTCCACATTGAGTAATCTGCACATTGAGTAATCTCCACATTGAGTAATGTCTGCACGTTGAGTAATGTCCACATTGAGTAATGTCCACATTGAGTAATGTCTCCACATTGGGTAATGTCTCCACATTGAGTAATGTCCACATTGAGTAATGTCCACATTGAGTAATGTCTTCACGTTGAGTAATGTCTGCACATTGAGTAATCTCCACATTGAGTAATGTCCACATTGAGTAATGTCTCCACATTGAGTAATGTCTCCACACTGAGTAATGTCTCCACATTGAGTAATGTCTCCACATTGAGTAATGTCTCCACATTGAGTAATGTCCACATTGAGTAATGTCCACATTGAGTAATGTCTCCACGTTGAGTAATGTCTCCACGTTGAGTAATGTCCACATTGAGTAATGTCCACATTGAGTAATGTCTCCACATTGAGTCATGTCCACATTGAGTAATGTCTGCACATTGAGTAATGTCCACATTGAGTAATGTCCACATTGAGTAATGTCTGCACATTGAGTAATGTCTGCACATTGAGTAATGTCTGCACATTGAGTAATGTCCACATTGAGTAATGTCCACATTGAGTAATGTCCACATTGAGTAATGTCCACATTGAGTAATGTCTCCACATTGAGTAATGTCCACTTTGAGTAATGTCTCCACATTGAGTAATGTCCACATTGAGTAATGTCCACATTGAGTAATGTCCACATTGAGTAATGTCTCCACATTGAGTAATGTCCACATTGAGTAATGTCCACATTGAGTAATGTCCACATTGAGTAATGTCTCCACATTGAGTAATGTCCACATTGAGTAATATCTCCACATTGAGTAATGTCTGCACATTGAGTAACGTCTCCACATTGAGTAATGTCTCCACATTGAGTAATGTCTCCACATTGAGTAATGTCTGCACATTGAGTAACGTCTCCACATTGAGTAGCGTCTCCACATTGAGTAATGTCTCCACATTGAGTAATGTCCACATTGAATAATGTCTCCACGATGAGTAATGTCTGCACATTGAGTAATGTCTGCACATTGAGTAATGTCTGCACGTTGAGTAATGTCTCCACATTGAGTAATGTCTCCACATTGAGTAATGTCCACATTGAGTAATGTCTGCACATTGAGTAATGTCCACACTGAATAATGTCTCCACGTTGAGTAATGTCTGCACATTGAGTAATGTCTGCACATTGAGTAATGTCTGCACATTGAGTAATGTCTCCACGTTGAGTAATGTCTCCACATTGAGTAATGTCCACATTGAGTAATGTCTCCACATTGAGTAATGTCTCCACACTGAGTAATGTCTCCACATTGAGTAATGTCTCCACATTGAGTAATGTCTCCACATTGAGTAATGTCCACATTGAGTAATGTCCACGTTGAGTAATGTCTCCACGTTGAGTAATGTCTCCACGTTGAGTAATGTCTCCACATTGAGTAATGTCTCCACATTGAGTCATGTCCACATTGAGTAATGTCTGCACATTGAGTAATGTCCACATTGAATAATGTCTCCACGTTGAGTAATGTCTGCACATTGAGTAATGTCTCCACGTTGCATACCGTCTCCACATTGAGTAATGTCTCCACATTGAGTAATGTCTCCACATTGAGTAATGTCTCCACATTGAGTAATGTCCACATTGAGTAAAGTCTCCACATTGAGTAATGTCCACATTGAGTAATGTCCACATTGAGTAATGTCTCCACATTGAGTAATGTCTCCACATTGAGTAATGTCTCCACATTGAGTAATGTCTCCACATTGAGTAATGTCTCCACATTGGGTAATGTCTCCACATTGAGTAATGTCCACATTGAGTAATGTCCACATTGAGTAATGTCTTCACGTTGAGTAATGTCTGCACATTGAGTAATCTCCACATTGAGTAATGTCCACATTGAGTAATGTCCACATTGAGTAATGTCTCCACATTGAGTAATGTCTCCACATTGAGTAATGTCTCCACATTGAGTAATGTCCACATTGAATAATGTCTCCACATTGAGTAATGTCCACATTGAGTAATGTCCACATTGAGTAATGTCTCCACATTGAGTAATGTCTGCACATTGAGTAATGTCCACATTGAATAATGTCTCCACGTTGAGTAATGTCTGCACATTGAGTAATGTCTGCACATTGAGTAATGTCTCCACGTTGAGTAATGTCTCCACATTGAGTAATGTCTCCACATTGAGTAATGTCCACATTGAGTAATGTCTCCACATTGAGTAATGTCTCCACATTGAGTAATGTCTCCACATTGAGTAATGTCCACATTGAGTAATGTCTCCATGTTGAGTAATGTCTCCACGTTGAGTAATGTCTCCACGTTGAGTAATGTCCACATTGAGTAATGTCTCCACATTGAGTAATGTCCACATTGAGTAATGTCTCTACATTGAGTCATGTCCACATTGAGTAATGTCTGCACATTGAGTAATGTCTGCACATTGAGTAATGTCTGCACATTGAGTAATGTCCACATTGAATAATGTCTCCACGTTGAGTAATGTCTGCACATTGAGTAATGTCTCCACGTTGAGTAATGTCTCCACATTGAGTAATGTCTCCACATTGAGTAATGTCTCCACATTGAGTAATGTCCACGTTGAGTAATGTCCACGTTGAGTAATGTCTCCACATTGAGTAATGTCTCCACATTGAGTAATGTCTCCACATTGAGTAATGTCTCCACGTTGAGTAAGGTCCACATTGAGTAATGTCTCCACATTGAGTAATGTCCACATTGAGTAGTGTCCACATTGAGTAATGTCTCCACATTGAGTAAAGTCTCCACATTGAGTAAAGTCTCCACATTGAGTAATGTCCACATTGAGTAATGTCCACATTGAGTAATGTCTCCACATTGAGTAAGGTCTCCACATTGAGTAATGTCTCCACATTGAGTAATGTCTCCACATTGAGTAATGTCCACATTGAGTAATGTCTCCACATTGAGTAATGTCCACATTGAGTAACGTCTGCACATTGAGTAATGTCCACATTGAGTAATGTCCACGTTGAGTAATGTCTCCACGTTGAGTAATGTCTCCACATTGAGTAATGTCTCCACATTGAGTAATGTCCACATTGAGTAATGTCCACGTTGAGTAATGTCTCCACGTTGAGTAATGTCTCCACGTTGAGTAATGTCTCCACATTGAGTAATGTCTCCACATTGAGTCATGTCCACATTGAGTAATGTCTGCACATTGAGTAATGTCCACATTGAATAATGTCTCCACGTTGAGTAATGTCTCCACATTGAGTAATGTCTCCACATTGAGTAATGTCTCCACATTGGGTAATGTCTCCACATTGAGTAATGTCCACATTGAGTAATGTCCACATTGAGTAATGTCTTCACGTTGAGTAATGTCTGCACATTGAGTAATCTCCACATTGAGTAATGTCCACATTGAGTAATGTCCACATTGAGTAATGTCTCCACATTGAGTAATGTCTCCACATTGAGTAATGTCTCCACATTGAGTAATGTCCACGTTGAGTAATGTCCACGTTGAGTAATGTCTCCACATTGAGTAATGTCTCCACATTGAGTAATGTCTCCACATTGAGTAATGTCTCCACGTTGAGTAAGGTCCACATTGAGTAATGTCTCCACATTGAGTAATGTCCACATTGAGTAGTGTCCACATTGAGTAATGTCTCCACATTGAGTAAAGTCTCCACATTGAGTAAAGTCTCCACATTGAGTAATGTCCACATTGAGTAATGTCCACATTGAGTAATGTCTCCACATTGAGTAAGGTCTCCACATTGAGTAATGTCTCCACATTGAGTAATGTCTCCACATTGAGTAATGTCCACATTGAGTAATGTCTCCACATTGAGTAATGTCCACATTGAGTAACGTCTGCACATTGAGTAATGTCCACATTGAGTAATGTCCACGTTGAGTAATGTCTCCACGTTGAGTAATGTCTCCACATTGAGTAATGTCCACATTGAGTAATGTCTCCACATTGAGTCATGTCCACATTGAGTAATGTCTGCACATTGAGTAATGTCCACATTGAATAATGTCTCCATGTTGAGTAATGTCTGCACATTGAGTAATGTCTCCACGTTGCATACCGTCTCCACATTGAGTAATGTCTCCACATTGAGTAATGTCTCCACATTGAGTAATGTCTCCACATTGAGTAATGTCCACATTGAGTAAAGTCTCCACATTGAGTAATGTCCACATTGAGTAATGTCCACATTGAGTAATGTCTCCACATTGAGTAATGTCTCCACATTGAGTAATGTCTCCACATTGAGTAATGTCTCCACATTGAGTAATGTCTCCACATTGGGTAATGTCTCCACATTGAGTAATGTCCACATTGAGTAATGTCCACATTGAGTAATGTCTTCACGTTGAGTAATGTCTGCACATTGAGTAATCTCCACATTGAGTAATGTCCACATTGAGTAATGTCCACATTGAGTAATGTCTCCACATTGAGTAATGTCTCCACATTGAGTAATGTCCACATTGAATAATGTCTCCACATTGAGTAATGTCCACATTGAGTAATGTCCACATTGAGTAATGTCTCCACATTGAGTAATGTCTGCACATTGAGTAATGTCCACATTGAATAATGTCTCCACGTTGAGTAATGTCTGCACATTGAGTAATGTCTGCACATTGAGTAATGTCTCCACGTTGAGTAATGTCTCCACATTGAGTAATGTCTCCACATTGAGTAATGTCCACATTGAGTAATGTCTCCACATTGAGTAATGTCTCCACATTGAGTAATGTCTCCACATTGAGTAATGTCTCCACATTGAGTAATGTCCACATTGAATAATGTCTCCACGTTGAGTAATGTCTGCACATTGAGTAATGTCTCCACGTTGAGTAATGTCTCCACATTGAGTAATGTCTCCACATTGAGTAATGTCTCCACATTGAGTAATGTCCACGTTGAGTAATGTCCACGTTGAGTAATGTCTCCACATTGAGTAATGTCTCCACATTGAGTAATGTCTCCACATTGAGTAATGTCTCCACGTTGAGTAAGGTCCACATTGAGTAATGTCTCCACATTGAGTAATGTCCACATTGAGTAGTGTCCACATTGAGTAATGTCTCCACATTGAGTAAAGTCTCCACATTGAGTAAAGTCTCCACATTGAGTAATGTCCACATTGAGTAATGTCCACATTGAGTAATGTCTCCACATTGAGTAAGGTCTCCACATTGAGTAATGTCTCCACATTGAGTAATGTCTCCACATTGAGTAATGTCCACATTGAGTAATGTCTCCACATTGAGTAATGTCCACATTGAGTAACGTCTGCACATTGAGTAATGTCCACATTGAGTAATGTCCACGTTGAGTAATGTCTCCACGTTGAGTAATGTCTCCACATTGAGTAATGTCCACATTGAGTAATGTCTCCACATTGAGTCATGTCCACATTGAGTAATGTCTGCACATTGAGTAATGTCCACATTGAATAATGTCTCCATGTTGAGTAATGTCTGCACATTGAGTAATGTCTCCACGTTGCATACCGTCTCCACATTGAGTAATGTCTCCACATTGAGTAATGTCTCCACATTGAGTAATGTCTCCACATTGAGTAATGTCCACATTGAGTAAAGTCTCCACATTGAGTAATGTCCACATTGAGTAATGTCCACATTGAGTAATGTCTCCACATTGAGTAATGTCTCCACATTGAGTAATGTCTCCACATTGAGTAATGTCTCCACATTGAGTAATGTCTCCACATTGGGTAATGTCTCCACATTGAGTAATGTCCACATTGAGTAATGTCCACATTGAGTAATGTCTTCACGTTGAGTAATGTCTGCACATTGAGTAATCTCCACATTGAGTAATGTCCACATTGAGTAATGTCCACATTGAGTAATGTCTCCACATTGAGTAATGTCTCCACATTGAGTAATGTCCACATTGAATAATGTCTCCACATTGAGTAATGTCCACATTGAGTAATGTCCACATTGAGTAATGTCCACATTGAGTAATGTCTCCACATTGAGTAATGTCTGCACATTGAGTAATGTCCACATTGAATAATGTCTCCACGTTGAGTAATGTCTGCACATTGAGTAATGTCTGCACATTGAGTAATGTCTCCACGTTGAGTAATGTCTCCACATTGAGTAATGTCTCCACATTGAGTAATGTCCACATTGAGTAATGTCTCCACATTGAGTAATGTCTCCACATTGAGTAATGTCTCCACATTGAGTAATGTCTCCACATTGAGTAATGTCCACATTGAGTAATGTCCACATTGAGTAATGTCTCCACGTTGAGTAATGTCTCCACGTTGAGTAATGTCTCCACGTTGAGTAATGTCCACATTGAGTAATGTCTCCACATTGAGTCATGTCCACATTGAGTAATGTCTGCACATTGAGTAATGTCTGCACATTGAGTAATGTCTGCACATTGAGTAATGTCTCCACATTGAGTAATGTCTCCACATTGAGTAATGTCTCCACATTGAGTAATGTCTCCACATAGAGTAATGTCTCCACATTGAGTAATGTCTCCACATTGAGTAATGTCTCCACATTGAGTAATGTCTCCACATTGAGTAATGTC
The DNA here is from genome assembly GCF_047496885.1 of Scyliorhinus torazame. Lineage (NCBI taxonomy): Eukaryota > Metazoa > Chordata > Chondrichthyes > Carcharhiniformes > Scyliorhinidae > Scyliorhinus > Scyliorhinus torazame. Next base: position 225,823,044 of record NC_092720.1, read on the forward strand.
TCCACATTGAGTAATGTCTCCACATTGAGTAATGTCCACATTGAGTAATGTCCACATTGAGTAATGTCTCCACATTGAGTAATGTCTCCACATTGAGTAATCTGCACATTGAATAATCTCCACATTGAGTAATGTCTGCACGTTGAGTAATGTCCACATTGAGTAATGTCCACATTGAGTAATGTCCACATTGAGTAATGTCCACATTGAGTAATGTCTCCACGTTGAGTAATGTCTCCACGTTGAGTAATGTCCACATTGAGTAATGTCCACATTGAGTAATGTCCACATTGAGTAATGTCTCCACATTGAGTAATGTCTCCACATTGAGTAATGTCCACATTGAGTAATGTCCACATTGAGTAATGTCCACATTGAGTAATGTCCACATTGAGTAATGTCCACATTGAGTAATGTCTCCACGTTGAGTTATGTCCACAGAGTAATGTCCACATTGAGTAATGTCCACATTGAGTAATGTCCACATTGAGTAATGTCCACATTGAGTAATGTCCACATTGAGTAATGTCCACATTGAGTAATGTCCACATTGAGTAATGTCTCCACATTGAGTAATGTCCACATTGAGTAATGTCCACATTGAGCAATGTCCACATTGAGTAATGTCTCCACGGTGAGTAATGTCTCCACATTGAGTAATGTCTGCACATTGAATAATGTCTGCACATTGAATAATGTCTGCACATTGAGTAATGTCTCCACATTGAGTAATGTCTCCACATTGAGTAATGTCTCCACATTGAGTAATGTCCACATTGAGTAATGTCCACATTGAGTAATGTCTCCACATTGAGTAATGTCCACATTGAGCAATGTCCACATTGAGTAATGTCTCCACGTTGAGTAATGTCTCCACATTGAGTAATGTCTGCACATTGAATAATGTCTGCACATTGAATAATGTCTGCACATTGAATAATGTCTGCACGTTGAGTAACGTCTCCACGTTGAGTAACGTCTCCACATTGAGTAATGTCTCCACATTGAGTAACGTCTGCACATTGAGTAATGTCCACATTGAGTAACGTCTGCACATTGAGTAATGTCCACATTGAGTAATGTCCACACTGAGTAACGTCTCCACGTTGAGTAACGTCTCCACGTTGAGTACTGTCTCCGCGTTGAGGAACGTCTGCTCATTGAGGAGAGTAATGTCTCCACATTGAGCCATTCGGCTGTTTTTTGATATCACATGGAGTGAATCGTATTGGCTGAAGACTGACATCTGTGATGCTGGGGACCCCCGGAGGAGACCGAGACGGATCATCCACTCGGCACTTCTGGCTGAAGATTGTTTCGAATGCCTCAGCCTTGTCTTTTGCACAGATGTGCTGGGCTCCTCCATCATTGAGGATGGGGATATTTGTGGAGCCTCCTCCTCCAGTGAGTTGTTTAATTGTCCACCACCATTCACGATTGGATGTGGCAGGACTGCAGCGCTTAGATCTGATGTGTATGTTATGGAATTGCTTTGCTCTGCCTATTACTTGCTGCTTATGCTGTGTACCACGCAAGCTGTGTCCTGTGTTGTTGCTTCACCAGGCTGACACCTCGGCTGGGATTTGCCACGCAATCTACTGCATGGTTCATGGCAGTGGAGGTAACCTTCCACTGGTCAATGTTGGAGCTTCTGACCATCCCTTTTAGGCCTTCAGGAGGTGGTGGTGAGCTGCCTTCATGACCCTCAGCAGTCCCTGAGGTGTAGGTACACCCACAGTGCTGTTACGGAGCAGGCTCCTGGATTTGGACGGAACGGTGATATGTTTGCAAGTCAGAGTGGGCAGTGACTTGGAGGGGAACCTCCAGGTGGTGGGGTTCCCAGGTATCTGCTGCTCTTGTCGTTCGAGATGACAGCGGCCATTTGGTAATGGACAATAATATTTAATTCACTCACCAATTGATCACTTGTTACTTTCATTCCTGTTAGACCCAGAATAACAGAGACTTTAACCTGGTGTCTTTCAAGAAACTCAGGATGATTGATCTGTTATTCAACATTTGTTTTTTTAAAACAAGTTGCAAAAGCTGGTTAACACTCAATTTGTGATGAATACGTGTGACTATAATTCCACTTTAATCTCCACATGCAAATGTGCACAAGGACAAATCAAGTAGGAGATTGTTGTGGGGCACAGAACAAGGGCAGGACTCTCCGTCCCGCCGCACCCGTTTCTGGGGGGAGGGTGTCCCGGCAGCAGCGGATCCTCTGTCTCGGCAACCGGCCAATGAGGTTTCCCATTGTGGGCACCCCGCGCTGTCGGGAAATCCCCGGGTGGGAGTTCGCTGTCGACGAAGCGGAGGATCCCGCCGGTGCAGAATCCAGACCCGTATTTTTCTAATGGGAACATTTTACGAAAAAGGATGAAGCTGAAAGGGTTCTGCTGCTGTCGACCTGGTGTGCGTGCACACAATGGCCGCTTGCTGGACCCTGCTCGAGGTAGTAGTCTGCAATTCCTTTTCAAAGGTGCTTTGGTGAATCGCTGGCCTCGGAATTCCTCTGCTAACTCACTCCCTGTCTTCCCAATAACCACGAGTTTCCTGAATTGAGGGTTTCCTGGCTGGAGGTGGAAAATCGCTCTGAACTGCAGGCGGGGGGCCGGGGGTTCGGGGGGGGGGGGGGTGGGGGTGGGGGGGGGTGGGGGGGGGGGGGGTGGGGGGAGAACAACCTTCTTGACAGCTCACTCAGAAAGCACACTGGGAAAAAACCTGTGATGACAGAACTCAGCCCCGGTCAGCAGATTTTCGGAAATCATAGCGGGCACACAGCCAATAAACATGGACTTTTCTTTCTCCAGCAGAAATGCCAAGTGAACAGAAAGTTCTCATCTGCCCAGATCTGCCTTGTGCCACGGTAGCATTGTGGATAGCACAATTGCTTCACAGCTCCAGGGTCCCAGGTTCGATTCCGGCTTGGGTCACTGTCTGTGCGGAGTCTGCACGTCCTCCCCGTGTGTGCGTGGGTTTCCTCCGGGTGCTCCGGTTTCCTCCCACAGTCCAAAGATGTGAAGGTTAGGTGGATTGGCCATGATAAATTGCCCTTAGTGTGTCCAAAATTGCCCTTAGTGTTGGGTGGAGGTGTTGACCTTGGGTAGGGTGCTCTTTCCAAGAGACGGTGCAGACTCGATGGGCCGAATGGCCTCCTTTTGCACTGTAAATTCTATGTCCTTGGGCTGAAGTCAGATGATTTCTCCGAAATCAAGGTGAACTTATCACCTTTTCAAAAAGAGGCCACTTCAATTGGCAAGTGCTGGCGTTCGTCCGGTTTATTAAAAACCACATTGCCCTGGGTGCTTCTCCCAGCACACGGTATTCCCAGCCTCTCACCTGCTCTCGTAGCCCCAAAGGATGGTCCAGTTCTGTTTCCGCTCCGTGGAAAACCATGTGGGGTTGTGACATAAAGCTTCCACGACTCTCACCAAATTGGCTAACCGGGGAGGAGCGCAGGGAGCTTGCATTTTCAGAGATGGCCCCTTGCAGTGCAACCGTGGGGCGTGAATATCACTGGGAGTCCAAAACCGCAACATTAACAGATGCAGCCCTCTCTCTCTCTCTCTCTCTGAATGCAACCTTTAAACCACAGTCCAGCATTGTGAGCTGAAGTTTCACCACAGCCGCCCATCACTATCGGTTCAGATTAAATAGGTCACTCGGATTGTCTGACCTGGTTTGAGTTAAAAATATTGGGCTGAAGATAAAAGAAACACACAGCGTGTCGAGGAAGGTAGATTTTGATCTGGTGGAATTAGTGATGCGTATTCGACAGGGTGAGTCGGCACAGTCCATGTGGAGAGGTCCACAATTCCACTAAACATCGACGCACACACAGCAATGGTGTGTATTAGCAGCGAGGTAGTGGTTTTGTCACTGGGACCAGTGTCCCAGAGATCCAGAGTAACGTTCTGGGGAGCCGGGTTCGAATCCCACAAGGGCAGTACAATCAGTAAGAATGAACAACAACACCTCCTCCACAATAGTCCTCAATACCGGGGCCCCGCAAGGCTGCGTACTTAGCCCCCTACTCTACTCCCTGTACACACACGACTGCGTGGCAAAACTTGGTCCCAACTCCATCTCCAAGTTTGCTGACGATACGACCACAGTGGGCCGGATCTCGAATAACGATGAGTCCGAATATAGGAGGGAGATAGAGAACCTGGTGGAGTGGTGTAGCGACAACAGTTTGCGACCAGTTTGAACTGGCCTCGGGAGCCAAGGTAAACCGCGGCAAGAGCGAGGCCATGTTCTTTGGGAACTGGGCTGACCGGTCCTTTGTCCCCTTCACTGCCAGGTCAGATTACCTGAAGGTGCTGGGGATATGGTTCGGAGCTGCTGGGGCGTGCACCAAAAACTGGGAGGAGCGCTTAGCAAAGGCAAGGCAGAAACTGGGCTGGTGGGAGCAACGCTCCCTCTCCATTGCGGGCAAAACCCTGGTCATCAGGTGTGAGGCACTCTCGGTGCTACTGCACGTGGCGAAGGTCTGGCCCATTACCCGACCCTACTCCGCAGCAGTCACCCGAGCCATCTTCAAATTCATCTGGAGATCCAAGATGGACCGTGTCCGAAGGGACACCATGTACAAACCTCTGGAGAAGGGAGGGAGGAACCCAACGCCTCCCTCATCCTGTTGCCCACCTTTGTGTCCAGCTGCATCAAGCTGTGCGTGGACCCCCAGTATGCAAACACCAAGTGTCACTACATACTGAGGTTCTACCTGTCCCCGGTGTTACGAAGGATGGGCCTGGCCTCATTGCCGCGGAACGCTCCAAGCAGTTGGACCGTGCCTTACCACCTGTCCTTCGTGGAAAAGTTTTTGAAGAAAAACACCTTTGACCACAAGGCAATGAAGCAGTGGTCAGCACGTAATGCCCTCGAGGCCCTCAGGGAAAAGGAGACCGTGGAGGACGTTGGATGGTTCCCTGAGCAGACTGCCAGAGTCATCTGGCAGAACGCCTCATCACCAGAACTTTCAAACAAGCACCAAGACCTAGCTTGGCTGGTGGTGAGAAGGGCCCTCCCTGTCAGATTCTTCATGCACACCCGAAGGCTCTGCGCCAATGCACGCTGCCCTCGGAGTGGCTGTGGGGGAAATGAGACGGTCACCCACCTCCTTGTGGAATGTGCCTTTGCAAAGAAGGTCTGGAGAGAGATGCAGTGGTATTTGTCAAGGTTCATCCCGAGCAGCTCTGTGACACAGGACTCTGTGCTCTACGGACTGTTTCCAGGGACACACCGAGACAAACATCAACTGCTGCTGGAAGGTCATCAACTCGGTGAAAGACGCTCTTTGGTCTGCCCGAAACTTGCTGATCTTCCAGTGCAAAGAATTGTCCTCGACCGAGTGTTGCAGACTGGCACATTCCAAGGTCCAGGACTACGTGCTGAGGGACGCACTCAGGCTTGGGGCAGCTGCCGCCAAGGCGCAATGGGGAAAGACCACTGTGTAAGGTCTTTCCAGCAAATGTACACCGAGGGGCGGGTAACAGTGTAAACCCCCCTCGGTCTGGGTCATTAACACTCCAATGGAGAAAACAAACATGACTATGTAAATATTTAAGAAGGAATTGTAACGTAAAGGGTGATATGTGTGTAATATTATCAAAACTGAATGGAAGAAAGTCAAGGGAGTGTGTAACCCTGCCGGAAATGTACAGTCAAGACAATTTGAAATGCTCTGTAATTTTTATGAATAAAATATATTTTTTTGAATTTAAAAAAAGAATCCCAGGTCCCGGTTGAGGCCGCACTCATGTGTGCGGAACTTGGCTATAAGCTTCTGCTCGGCGATTCTGCGTTGTCGCGCGTCCTGAAGGCCGCCTTGGAGAACGCTTACCCGGAGATCAGAGGCTGAATGCCCTTGACTGCTGAAGTGTTCCCCGACTGGAAGGGAACATTCCTGCCTGGTGATTGTCGTGCGATGTCCGTTCATTCGTTGTCGCAGCGTCTGCATGGTCTCGTCAATGTACCACGCTTCGGGACATCCTTTCCTGCAGCGTATGAGGTAGACAACGTTGGCCGAGTCGCACGAGTATGTACCGCGTACCTGGTGGGTGGTGTTCTCACGTGTAATGGTGGTATCCATGTCGATGATCTGGCACGTCTTGCAGAGATTGCCATGGCAGGGTTGTGTGGTGTCGTGGTCACTGTTCTGAAGGCTGGGTAGTTTGCTCCAAACAATGGTTTGTTTGAGGTTGCGCGGTTGTTTGAAGGCAAGTAGTGGGGGTGTGGGGATGACCTTGGCAAGATGTTCATCGTCATCAATGACGTGTTGAAGGCTGTGAAGAAGATGTCGTAGTTTCTCCGCTCCGGGAAAGTACTGGACGACGAAGGGTATTCTGTCGGTTGTGTCCCATGTTTGTCTTCTGAGGAGGTCGGTGCGGTTTTTCGCTGTGGCGCGTTGGAACTGTCGATCGATGAGTCGAGTGCCATATCCCGTTCGTACGAGGGCATCTTTCAACGTCTGTAGATGTCTGTTACGCTCCTCCTCGTCTGAGCAGATCCTGTGTATACGGAGCGCTTGTCCATAGGGGATGGCTTCTTTAATGTGTTTCGGGTGGAAGCTGGAGAAGTGGAGCATCGTGAGGTTATCCGTGGGTTTGCGGTAAAGCGAAGTGCTGAGGTGACCGTCCTTGATGGAGATGAGTGTGTCCAAGAATGTAACTGATTTTGGAGAGTAGTCCATGGTGAGTCTGATGGTTGGATGGAACTTATTGATGTCATCGTGTAGTTGTTCCAGTGATTCTTCGCCGTGGGTCCACCAAGTTCCGCACACGAGTGCGGCCTCAACCGGGACCTGGGATTCATGTCGCATTACATTCACCCCCACCATCTGGCCTGCGAAATCCTACCAACTGTCCTGGCTTGAGACAATTCACACCTCTTTAACCTGGGGTTACCCCATCTCTGGATCTGTAAAGATTTAATCACCTGCTAATGCTCGCATTCCGAGCATTGGCTGGCATCTTTGAATTTGTCTATATATGTGTTTCTGGAACAGACCTCTTCATTCACCTGAGGAAGGAGCAGCGCTCCGAAAGCTAGTGATTCCAAACAAACCTGTTGGACTTTAACCTGGTGTTGTAAGACTTCGTACTGTGCACAAGGGATACAGCAAGGCGGAAAGAGACCGGGAAAGACAGGGAAGACATCGGGCACAAGGGATACAGCAAGGTGGAAAGAGACCGGGAAAGACAGGGAAGACATCGGCCACAAGGAATACAGCAAGGCGGAAAGAGACAGGGAAGACATCGGGCACAAGGGATACAGCAAGGCGGAAAGAGACCGGGAAAGACAGGGAAGACATCGGCCACAAGGAATACAGCAAACAACAGAAGACCCAGAAGTCAAAACTCATGTAAATAAACAACAAAAAAACGACCAAAATGTAAATAGCATCAGGGCCCCCCCACCTTGTAAAATTCTGTGTGTATTTATACTGTGCTATATATAACTAAACCCAATAAAAACATTTCAAAAAATGATAATACTGCCCTTTCGGAAGGAAGTGTGCGCTGCTTTCTGGCCTGCGCGTGACTCCAGATTCACTGTGATGGTGACTGTGAAATTTCCGCTGACATGGAGGGCAGTTGGGCTTTGGGAAATAAATTCTCGGCCAACAGCCCACAATCCGTAAATAATCGTTAAAGATACCGACACGTTTCCTGTTACTCCAATGGTGGAGAGCGCCTTCTGTGCGTCCACCTCTGTGCTTGGGGAGGGATTAAAGTGAA